>NC_134788.1:21367688-21415188 GCF_046742065.1 Oratosquilla oratoria | reverse complement strand
ACATTAAGAATGGAGTACCACAGGGTTCTGTTCTATCCCCCACGCTCTTTAATCTATACATGCATGACTTACCCACTCCACACACCTCAGAAATACAAATCTCTTCCTACGCAGACGACATAACAATCACATGCACACATCGTAACACAGACAAAGCTGCAGAAATAATCCAGTCATACCTTGATACACTCAACACATGGTTCATCACAAACAGACTCAAAATAGCTCCAACCAAATCTACAGCAACACTTCTCACCAACTGGACAAAAGAACACAAATACATACCTCATCTCTACATCAGCAACACTCTAATACCACACACAAACACACCGAAAATTCTTGGTGTAACATACGATACATCCATGTCTTTCAAACAACACATCACAAACATAAAAAACAAATGCACTCCTAGACTTAACGCACTTAAATCAATCACCGGAACAACATTTGGACAAAACAAAGAAACTAATACAACAATATACAAACAATGCATACGCTCAGTGATGAATTATGCGAGTCCTGCATGGGCTCCTAATCTCAGTGAGACACACCACAACACCCTTTAAATCATACAAAACAAAGCCCTTAAAAACAATTACAGGCTGCACAAATACAGCACCTACAGACCATTTACACCATGAAACAAAAGTCCTCAAAGTCAAGGACCACCTCGACTTGAGAGGCACACAAACACTTGCTGCAGCCACCACAAACACATCACACCCGCTACACTACATAGCAGAACACGCACACACACCAAGAAACATTAAAACAACACCCAAAGACCTCTATCACACACAGATACTCTCTTCTCTTCATCCACAACCACCAAATACCAGCCTCCGGAAACATATTCATAATCATATCACTCACCGCTCCATTAACACACTGAAAGACAACACACTGCTGCATTCCAGACCCCCTGATATCCACCCCTCTGAATCCTCTCTCCCACGAAAGGACAAAGTCCACCTGGCCAGACTGCGGTGCGGCCACCACCCAGCACTTTTAAGCTACCAGAAGAGGCTGGATGACCACATTGTGAACAGCTGCCCAGGATGTAACACTTCACCCCATACGATACAACACGTAATGGAAGACTGCATTATACACAATCATGCACGCAAACAACACAACATACACTCTATGAAGGATTTGTGGGAACACCCAGTTCTGTGGCATTCCTTGGGGAGACGGGACTGCTCGGACAGACAGTCTAGGGAACGACAACAACAACAACAACATTCATTCATAGGATCACTCAGTGCTGAGTATGATTCTCTACGCGAACAAACATCACATAGTGAGATTATGCTTGGTGTGTGCGCAGGTGGCTGATGAGGCCAATACGTGACCTACACACACGATGACAGTGAGGGCAGATATGGTGATGAGTATGGGGTTGGTTAGTGGTTGCCCGTTGTTCTGAGCGTTCTTTACGACGTCTTCTCTTCTCTTCCAGTTTCGCCGTTCTCCTGGCTTCTAGGCACTGAACTCCATTGGCGATTGTAGTTCTCCATTTGGGGCGATCACGGCTAGCTTCTTCCTAGGAGTCAGTGTTGATGTTACAGTGGCCCAGGCAGCGTTTGATAACATCTTTGTACCTTTTCCTCTGGTCTTCACGAGATCGTTTGCCGTGGATCATCTGAGCGTAGAGAACTTGTTTAGGGAAACGATCGTCTGGCATCCTTTTGACATGGCCAGCCCAACGAAGCATATGGTGGGTAATCGCGGCTTCCATGCTTTGGAAGTAGGCCTCTTTCAGGACGCTGGCGCTGGTGCGTCCAAGGCAAAACGAATACTATAAGGTACGTTGAGCACCCCCTCCCCATCCGCGCACCTCCACCGTGACGTCATAGGAAATCCAGAGGGGGAGAGAGTGAGAGGTGAAAGAAAATGTAAACTTTAAAGAAAACCATCTGTATGTGTGGTAAACTTTAAAATTACACTATGATGTTCATATAAAACTGAATTTACTCAGTATCATTTTCTTATCTTCAAATTATCAGTATCTGAGATATGACCGCCAGAAAAGTTATGAAAATGTTTTCCATGCTTTCACATTAAGTGGATTACATTAATATGACGAGTTATTAAATGGGATGACATGTCAATTTATATGTTGATCAGGTAGATGAGGAATATATTATACTGTTGATACCAACTAGCTGAATATAAACCCAGTAGTAATGACACATAAAAGCATCATATGGTTTTTATTGTATTACATTTTGGATTTGCGTGGGTTTCCATATCTCCTTAAGCGTGGATTTTATATGTAGACCTTTATCTCCACCAACCTCAGTTATGTTTTAACCGGATTCTTTAGTTTGTTTATTTACAATTGAATGAAAATGTCAGGAAATGTTGCTGATAAATAGTTACTTTCAAAATGACGGCTGCATACATATCCAGATGACCACATAATTCAATCCATTTCTTTCTAAGTTCTTTATCTTTGGGTAGTGAAAAGAAATGTATATTTTTATCATCTTTCAATCTAACGGCATTGCACTTCTGCACTATACAAACTGTTGGCATCTTAATATGTTATTTGTCTGCCTTAGCTACCCCTTTAATCAGAAGATTGTAGTGGTGACCTTCTTGTATTTTTATGTATATTTTCCCGTTGTTTTTATCTGTTAATATGTATATTTGTTGTTGTATGTTAGTAAGCATTTTGTGATCGCGGGGCGATTCGTGCCTGTTTTTCCCGCCAATGAAGGAGTTGGCGTCGGTAGTCTGGCTCCCGCCTTCGGAGTGTATGCATGTGTGATCAGTGCTTTGGATATATATATTTTTTTAACTCGTTTCTTGTGTCATTTCTCCCTAACAAGATGGAGCTTCGCTCCACACATTGGTATGTGAGTGACTGACATCTCTCGACCCGCGGAACCCTGGTCTCGATATTTCCGTTGACGTCACCATCTACCTGCGCAGTGGAGAGGTTTTCTGGCTCCCTCCCCCCCCCCAACCCGCTGACTTACCTTATAGTATTCGTTTTACCTTGGGTGCGCCTGTCATGCCCAAAATTCCAAGTAGTCTAATAGCAATATCTTTCAGTTAATTCCAAAACTAAACTGTTTTCTTATTTGTATATTTATAGGTACAGTCCATCGAATTGACTACAGAAACGGGCTACTTCGTCTGAGAAGAATCCCTCCTTTATTTTCCCCAGAGAAGTGGAATGTTCTCAGAGCTACCATAGAAAATGAAGACCGTACAAAAATCTTATGTGAAAGTTGGAATCACGCATTCAAACGGTTAGTTGAATTTTTCTATAGAATAATGACAATTATCTACATCACAAAAACACTTATAAAACACGAACCAATAAGATTTTCAAGTCGAAAATTTCAGTGATTCCTAGTTTTAATACACTTGTTGACTGCCAAAAAAAAGAACAAAATCGGATGGTAAACACTTACACATATAGAATTATCCCTGATTTTTTTCTATTTATTATTATTATTATTTTTTATTGAAAAAACTCTTGAAAAAAAATCACACCATGGAATTTGTCTCCTCGTAAGTTATCTTCTCATACCAAATACCTTTACTTTTTTTTCTTCATTGTGTAATTGTTGTTAGACTTAAATAACTTTTTTCTCGAAATTTGGTTTTTGGTGCATACGCCCCTTGAACACGGAGGTCCCATATGCAACCATTTCTTACTATAAAGTGTTTCGTTTGTGTTTTGTTTCCCTCGTTTATACTCCGAACGCGAGAATAATCTAATTGTTTTTGTTTTGTTTCCGTCGTTTATATTCCACCCGCCTCCTTCAACTTTCTCTTGCTTTCCATATTTTGTGTAGTGTCTCAAATTAACATCTAATTTTGCTTTCCCAAATAAGAATTTCCCTTCCATCAATTCATCATTGTTACTATCTACTTTTGTTTCACTCCATTATTTGTCAAGTTCCTGGCATTGTTTATTTACATATGACGTCATAGACAGCGAAGTCCAGTGGTGCCGTCATGCGGAAACTTGTCATCGAAACGGATAGATACGTCATCCAGCGGACATGGCGTCATCAGCGGAATTATGTCCGTAATGTCCATTTTCTTCTTAAATTCAGAAGTATATGGTAGAAAAAATAAAATTACAATTCGATATGTCTTGTTATCGTATTCCCTAAATCAAAATCGGTTTAATTACGTACGAATATTACTATGAATGGTGGTACGAGGTGAATACCTGCACTGGACTACGGAAATGGCCAGCTCAGTATTTATTGCTAGACTTCCTCGTTGCATTTACCTCCGTGACATGTCACAAAACTACCATCATCCCTCACCTGCACTTATCCAGAGTGCAATATAACCTAGGTTGGCCAAATACAAGTCCATATGTCGCATCATTACATTACTGGGCAAATCGAGAGCTTTCTCATATACAGCAGTCACCCCTGTGATTTGACTCTAGTACGTTTTCTTTCACTGTAAATGATGAGAAAAGACGGGAATTGGAGCTGACAAACGGCATCACTGTCAAAGCCTTGAGTTGCACTCTTTCATATATTTGATGAGCTTGTTTTCGTGGCTGTCTTTTGTACAGGCCAAGCAAGTGTGCCTTTGTTGAATTCGTAAGTGAGATCATATAGTGGTAAAGTAGCTTAGTGAATGCGTTCTGTGTTTACTTTTGTTATGTGGTACACTTCACTTACCGTTTGGTAGTGTAATTGGGATTCTGAACAGGGGTAGATATGTGGGTATTTATCAAGACGTTTGCCAGCTTGGCAACCGCAATTACCTATATTTTTGGTTAGCTCATATCATTCTGCGTGTTTTTAATCTCGGATATAAGTACTGCA
Organism: Oratosquilla oratoria; assembly: GCF_046742065.1. NCBI lineage: Eukaryota > Metazoa > Arthropoda > Malacostraca > Stomatopoda > Squillidae > Oratosquilla > Oratosquilla oratoria. Next base: position 21,410,374 of record NC_134788.1, on the reverse strand, counting down.
AGTAACAGTAATGTCAATAGCTATTTAAGAAAATTTGAGTGTACAACAACATCTCTATATTTACTAAGGCCAAGGGTCAGGTCTCATTGCTGCAGTTCTTACTTTTATCTTTTATCTTTAAGTATTTTCAACCCTATATACAAGTATCGCAAAGTAAAAGTAATGTTGGTAGCGATTTTTAGAAAATAGAGACTGGCAATTATTTTGGTATATCATAAATATATGGGGTGAAGGGGGCTTTGGGTTAAGAGGGGAATGTCTGTTGAGGAAGGACGGGAGAGGACAGAAGACAGGGGTGAATGGAGAATGGTTGTACATGGATGATGTTGTGATTGCATGAGGTGGAATGGGCGGGGGGATGGGGGGTGTGGTAGTATGTGTGAGCAAAATTTGACGCAACCCGAAGGGATTTCTCTCCGTCCTCTCATTTTATGCAATGGGGGGACAGAGATGGGGGGGTCGCCGATTTAATGAAGCGGCCTTGCTGTGGATGTGCTGTGTGTTGCGACACTGCTTCTGACCCAGGGCAGTGGACAAGGTGCAGGGATGACCCGTCATTCAGGAGGTGCTAAGATAAGAGGGAGGGTGGAGGGGTGTGGAGTGTATTCAGGGATGGAATGGGTGGGAATGATTTTATGCCTTTTCCTTTTTGGCTACCCCCCTTGTAAGGGGGAAAAAGCCTTGGTATATGTATGTATAAATATATACACTAGTCTCACAGCTGCAAACTTTAACTTTATCATTGGCTAGCTCTTATCATTGTGAGTATTGTGAGCTCCATATATAACTACCGCAAATTAATATTAACATTGGTAGCGATTGAAAAAAATGTTAAGACTGGCAAGCATCTTTATGTTTATCAATGTATCTTATTTGCTTACGTTGTTCTTATATCCTTATTAGGGGATGGGTCTCCATTCAGTCGTCCTTGGTAGGAAAATAGAAAATTCATAAAGTTCACTCACAATTTAGTGTGCACTGATTATGATATTATTGTGAGTAAGAATTTTCTTGATATTCACTCAACATGTCCATGTCATATCAATTAGAAGTCATTGCATTATTATAATATGAGCAGTTATACCTTCCCTTAGATAGATAGATAGATAGATAGACTTTATTTGGCAATAAATCAATGTACATGAAGTGCAAATAATGACAAGAACACATAGTTCGAAATAATAAATGTAAATTGCCGAGGATAACACAAAAAGCATGAACGCTTATTTCCATTGCAGTCTTACGTAGATAATGGATGTAGGTCATGTGACCTATACGTCCAGATCACTTTCAGCTTGAGTAGGTCAGGCCTCTGATTTGTGTCTTCTGTGTCCTCTCCCAACTGACCTTGACCATGTGTGTCCACTAGTATAAGACTTTCCTTAAAATCAAATTTAGTCTCCTGACTGGCCCGAAATTGATCAAGTCTCCTTTTGCATTGTATGACAGTAGAAGTCCAATTTAAGGACTTTTTTCCACATGAAGGGGATGGAGAGGGGTTGTCACCAATTAAGTGAAGCGGCTTTGCCATGGATGTACTGTGTCTTGCTGCATTGCCTCTGATCAAGAGCAGTGGGAGGATGCATGGATGGCCCATCTTCCATAATGAGCTAAGATGAGAGGGAGGAAAGGGTGGTGGATGGAAGTGAAATGGGTGGTAGTGGGTGTGAGTCTTTTGACCTAGTTACCTCCTATATAAGGGGGAAAAAGCCCTTGGTGTATATATATGTATGTGTATACATATATGTATATATACATATATATGAATATATATATATATATATATATATATATATATATATATATATATATATAAATATATGTAAATATATATATATATATATATATATATATATATATATATATATATATATATACATATATATATACACACACACATATATATATATATATATATATATATGCATATATATATATACATAAGAATATATATATATATATATATAAGTATATATGTATATATATATATATATATATAAATATATATATATATATATACTCCTTTGTCTATATTTATGTATATGGCAAACATTAAAGGAGCCAAAACAGAGCCTTGTAGTTACCTCCTATATAAGGGGGAAAAAGCCCTTGGTGTATATATATGTATGTGTATACATATATGTATATATATATATATATATATATATATATATATATATATATATATATATATATATATATATATATATGTATATATATATAATATATGTAAATATATATATATATATTATCTATATAATATTTATATATATATATATACATATATACACACACACACACACACATATATATATATATATATATATATATATATATACATATATATATGCATATATATATATATATATATATATATGTATATATATATATATATATGTATATACTCCTTTGTCCATATCATTTATGTATATGGCAAACATTAAAGGAGCCAAAACAGAGCCTTGTGGGATGCCATTTTTTACATCTTCCCATTTCGAACTTTTGTCTCTTAGTATCACTCTCATTTTTCTCCCAGTTAAGAAGTCCTTCACCCATTCCAACAGTTTACCTTGAATTCCTCCTATCTTTTAATTTTACTTATTAGTTTTTGTGTGGCACCTTGTCAAAAGCTTTCTGCAAATCTAGGAAGGTGCAGTCTGCCCATCCATCTCTTTCTTGTATTATCTCAATTAGCCTCAAGTAAAAGCAGATTGTTTGGGGTTTATTATTTTCTTTTCTTCCAAGTGTTTGGTCATCTGCTCCTGATAATCTTTTTACATACTTTTGCTACTGTGCTTGTGAGGGACACTGGTCTAAAGTTTGTAGGATCTTCCCTGTTTCCTCCTTTGTGTATTGGTACTATGTTTGCATCTTTCCAATCTTGCCGTACCTTTCCCTCTTTCAATGAGAAATCTATTTCCTTGTGTAGTTTATCTGTCAGTTCATTTATACACTCTTTCAATATCCAATTACCAATTTCATCTGGTCCATGCAACTTTCTGACATCTAGGTTTTTTATTTGGTCTCTTATTTCCCTCTGTGTTATTTTTATTTCCTTCATCATGGGTGAACTTTCTAGTTGTTCATCCTCCCGGGGTTATGAGCTCTCGATTGAAAAAACAGACCTGAAATGTCTGATCATAACTTCTGCCATCTCTGTGTTGTCTATGTACTCCTTTAGATCCTTTAGTTTGTCGTTTATATATATATATAAAAGAGTTTTGGTTGATCCTTACATTTGTCTATGATATCCCTTTCATATTCTCTCTTTTTCTTTCCTGTGTATGTTTACATATTCGTTTCTAAGTCTTTTATATGTTTGACATTTAGATGTTTTCCTATCTTTTTTTCATTTTCTCCAAGTTTTATCTCTCCTGGATTTAGCCTCACTACATCTTTTGTAGAACCAATATTTTATATAAATTTCTTTTTGTTTCTCTTTTGGTACATATTTGTTAACTCCCTCTTTATAATTTTCTTTAAATATATTCCATTTGTCTTCCATATTTGTTTCCTCTTTAGAAAACCTATCCCAATTTGCATTTTGGAAAAATTTCTTTAGTTTTACAAAGTCCGTTTTGTTGTACATAAATCTTCCTTCTCTATGTTTATCATTTCTATCTATGTTGTGCTGTTCTTTTAATTGAAACTCTATTAGTATATGGTCGCTTTATCCAGTTGGTGTTTTATACTCCTTTCTGTTCACAATATATGGTTCAGAGGTTAATATTAGGTCTAGTTTCGATGGCTCCTCATTGTTTCTATAGTATTCTCCTTAACCCATTGTGTTAGGGTGTACTCAATGGCCATATCTAGTAGCATGTTGTTCCAGAGTTCATCTCCCCCTTTAACTGTCATTTCTTCCCAAATTATGTCTTTTGCATTAAAACTGCCCATGATTACTATGTTTCCACCCTATTTCAGTAACTTGTTTGGCACCTTTATTTTTTCTTCCAATAATTTGGAATGTTCACTATCTGGCCATGCATGGGTTGTTGGTGGTACTTACACTACTACAAATTTTCTGCCTTTCATCTTTTTGTCAGCAATTTTAATCATAATTACTTCTGTATTTCCCTGACCCTCAGTTATCTCTATCACATTTAAACATTTTTTGGTCAATATCATGACACCTCCTTCTTGCTGTACAGTTCTGTTTTTTGCCCAGTGGTTACATGGACCATGTCCCACTGTGCTCGTTAATAGTGGTCCTTTAAATTTTGTCTCTACTATGCCCATGATGTCAGGTTTTTCTATTTCTAGATAGTCATTTAGTTTGTTGATTCCAGAGATCATACCATCGGTGTTTGTGTATGCCACTTTTAATCTCATATTTTCTTTTCTTTTTTGGTTTTTGATACACCATTTTTTCAGTCTCAAATCCAGCACTCTCCAAAAAAATCATTTTTTTCTGTCTCTGTTCTCTTTTCATTCTTATCACTTGCTTCAATTCTGATCACTTTGTCTTTCTCTATTTCCTCATCATTCATTTCCTTTTGTATTCTTATATTTTTGAATTTTTCGCTATTTGTTAGTTTGACCGCATTTGATAATACTTCCTCTATCATCATTTGTGTTCTTAGTTTTATTTTTAGAGGTCTGTGATGTTTTTCTTTTGAGTATTTGCCTATCCTGTGAACCTCATTGATTTCTTTAACGAGATATTGATCTTCATCCTGTATTTCTTGGACTAGTTCCTTCTCCCTTTCTTTTTGGTATAAATACATATCATACTTTTCCTGTATACCATGGACCACAATGCACTTGCCTTTGTGTGTGTTTACCTAGTTGTATTTTACGGGAAGGGGAGCTATGCTCATGGTGTCTCGTCTTCATAACTCATTTTATCTAAACTGTTTTTAAATTCATGTATTGTTTTTGCACACACCACTTTCTCATCTAAGTTGTTCCAAATGTCTATTACTCTGTGAGGAAAGCTGGTCTTTTTCAGATCTCATCTATAACTGTCTTGATTTTCTTTCCATGTCCTCTTGTATATCTACTGTCCCATTTTATTTGATCCTTTCTATCAATAGTTTCTATGCCTTTCATGATTCTGTAAATAGTTATCAAGTCTCCTCTCTCTCTTCTTTGTTCTAATGTCAGTAGTTCAAGTTTTGTTAGTCTCTCTTCATATGATAGTTCTAAGAGTGTTGGTGCTATTTTTGTAATTGCTCTTTGTATTCTTTCAATTTTTTTTATACATTTTTTTGTACTTGGTGACCACATAGTCGCAACATATTCCAATCTTGGTCTTATCAAGGTAACTAGTATTTTCTTCACCATTTCTTCGTCCAGGTATGTAAATGCCACTTTGATTGTTCTTATTAAATTACAAGTTTCTCCAAAATTTTTGTTTATATTCTCAGGGGACACATTATTCATGATAATGATTCCCAGGTCCTTCTCATTTTCTACTTTTTATATTTCTTATTCTCCCATTTTATATGATCCCACTATTCTTTTTTGCTTCTTCCAAATTCCATTTTACTACACTTCTTGATATTGAATTACATCTCCCACTTCCTACTCCATTCCCATACTTTATTGAGATCACTCTGTAGCGACTCACAATCTTCTTCAGTGTTCACTTTTTTCAACAATTTTGCATCATCTGCAAAGAAGCTCATATAACTTTCAATTCCTTCATTCATATCATCAATATATATGACAGACAATATTGGGGCTAAAACTGTTCCTTGTGGAGCACCACTTATCACATCATCCCAATTAGAGTGTTTGTCTCTTATCACCACTCTCATTTTTCCTTCATGCAAGAAGTCTTCCATCCACTTCAGTAGTTTGTCCTGTATTCCTCCTTTAGTTTCTAATTTCTTAAGGAACTTCTTATGTGGCACCTTATCAAAAGCTTTTTCAGGTCTAGAAATGCACAATCAACCCATCCATCTCTTTCTTTTATTTCATCTATTAGCCTTGAGTAGAAACACATTAAGATTGTGACACATGATCGTCCTTGTCTAAATCCAAATTGTCTTGGATTTAGTATGTTGTTTTTTCCAAATGCCTTACCCATCTAGTTTTGATCATTCTTTCACAGATTTTAGCTATCATACTTGTAAGAGAGACCAGTCTATAGTTAGTAGGGTCTTCTTTGTTTCCCTCTTTATATATAGGTACTATATTTGCTCTTTTCCAATCTTCTGGAACTTTTCCCTCTTTCAATGAACTGTTTATCAGGTTATGTATTTTGTCTGTTAGTTCATTCCTGCATTCTTTCAAAATCCAATTTGCCATTTCATCTGGTCCATGCGATTTTCTGACAAAGGGGGAACTCTCTTCTCCCAATCAATATCTCTAGGTCGTATGTTCTCCCTTGTAAACACCGATTTGAAATGCTTATTCATAATTTCTGCCATTTCTGTTTCCTCTGTGTATTCGACTCCACCTTGTCATACATACACACATACATATACCAAGGCTTTTTCCCCCTTACTAGGGAGGTAGCCAAAAAGGAAAAGGCATAAAATCATTCCCACCCATTCCATCCCTGAAAACACTACACACCCCTCCACCCTCCCTCCCATCTTAGCACCTCCTAAATGACGGGTCATCCCTGCACCTTGTCCACTGCCCTGGGTCAGAAGCAGTGTCGCAAGACACAGCACATCCACAACAAGGCCGCTTCATAAATCGGCGACCCCCCCTCTTCGTCCCCCCATATAAAGGAGAAGACGGGGAGAAATCCTTTGGGCTGCATAAAAATTTTGCTCACACACACTACCTCACCCCCATCCCCCCATCCATTCCACCTCATGCATCACAACATCTTCCATACACAACCATTCTCCATTCCCCCTGTCTTCTGTCCTCTCTCGTCCTTCCTCAACAGACATTCCCCTCTTCCCCAAAGCCCCCTTCACCCCATCCATCCATCTCACCCTAGGACGTCCCCTCATGTTCACTCCCTCCACATCTGCCTTCCACACCTCTTTTACTAGTCTTTCTTCACTCATTCTTTCCATGTGTCTAAACCATCCTAATACTCTTTCATCAACCCTATCTCCCAACTCCCTTTCCACCCCTGTTCTCCTCCTCACCTCCTCATTTCTCACTCTATCCAGCCTAGTAACCTCCATCATACTTCTCAGACACCTCATCTCAAACACATTCAAGCTCCTTCTCTCTTCCTCTCTTATGTTCCATGTTTCTGCTCCATACAGTGCTGTTGGCACAATCACTCCTTCATACAGTCTCCTCTTTGCATCCATTCCCAAATGTCTATTTCTCATTACACTTTTTAATCCACCAAGGCATTTACTTGCTTCTCTCAATCTACATTCTACCTCTACCTTTACTCCACCTTTTCCTGCCACATTTGCACCCAAGTATCTAAAACTATCCACTTCCTCCAGTTGCTCTCCCTTAATGCTCACTTCCAGATTACTGCCACTTTCACCCCTTGTACATCTCATTACCTTACTTTTACCCACATTTATCTTCAGCTTCCTTCTATCACACACTCTCCCAAACTCTGTCACCAACTTCCTCAATCCCTCCTCCGATCCTGCCACAAGCGCAGTGTCGTCCGCAAACAACAGCTGGCTCACCTCCCACTTTTCTCCATTTTCTTTAACCATCTCCAATCCCTGACCCACTACCCTAGCATTTACCTCTCGCACCACCCCATCCATGTATAAGTTGAACAGCCAGGGTGACATAACGCATCCCTGAGAAAGTCCCACCTTTACCTCAAACCACTCACTCTCCATTTCTAATCCTGACACAAGCTCTACTACTATCATGAAAACTCTTGACAGCTCCGAGAAGCTTTCCTCCTATCCTGTATATCCGCATAACCTCCCACAGTGCCTATCTATCTACCCTGTCGTAAGCCTTTTCCAGATCCATAAAGGCCCAAAAAACATCCTTCCCCTTTCCTATAGCTTTCTCACATATCTGTCTTACCACAAAGATCTGATCTACACAACCTCTACCTGTCCTAAATCCACACTGTTCCTCACCAATTACTCCCTCTGTTCCCCTCCTAATCCTCTCAATCAAGATCCTCCCATAAGCCTTCCCAACTACACTTAACAAACTAATCCCTCTGAAACTACTACATTCACACTTGTCCCCCTTTCCCTTGTAAAGTGGAACTATACAGGCACTCCTCCAGTCCTCCGGCACTCTACCTTCTCTCCAGCAAACATTAAATAACCTCACCAACCAGTCCACCATCACTGTACCTCCTTTTTTGAGACATTCTGCATGGCATCCATCCAGACCAGGTGCTTTACCTGCTTTCATCATCTTAACAGCTGCTTTCACTTCATCCTTCTTTATTTCTCCTCCATTTTCCTCACTCACCACGGTCATTTTCTTAGCATTTCCCACTGCAGCTATCTTTCCCTCCATATCCTCCTTCACATTCAGCAACTCCCTAAAATATTCTGCCCATCTTCCCCTCACTGCCATCTCTTCCATTATCATCTCTCCATCTGCACCTTTTACCTTTTCTTCTCTACTTGATTCACCTCCTCTTCCTCTCTTAATTTCTTTCCAAAACATCTTTTTATTACTCTCAAAATTTTCTGTCATACTCTTACCCCATTTTACATCTGCTCTCCTCTTTGCCTCCTTTACCTTTTTCTTTACTTCTGTTTTCTTTTCTTTGTACCTCTCATATGACTCCCTCGTCCTATTTTGTAACCAATCTGTGTAAGCTTGCTTCTTCTCTTCTACAACCTTCTTCATTTCCTCATCCCACCATTCACTACCCTTCCTTCTATTTCCTCCTGTCCATTTGATTCCACACACCATCTTTGCATACTTTGTGACTCCCTCCTTGAACCATCCCCATTCCTCCACACCTACCTCTACTCTATCCTTCACTCCCTCCCACTCCTCCCTCAGCTTCCTCTTGTACTCCTTCTCCTTTTCCTTTTCATTTAAGGAGTTCACTCCAAGCACCTCCCTACCTTTTGTCTCTTTCCTCTTTCTCAAATGATCTGATATTCCCCCACCCTCTCCCCTTAGCACATGTAGATCACTAACTCCTCCTATCATAGGCCTATTTACCACGACATAGTCCATTAAAGCTCTATCTACCACCCTTCCATCCACCACCCTCTCCCATGTGTACTTATGCTTGACTTTCTTCCGAAACACTGTATTTGCTATCATCAACTCTCTTTCTAGACACATTTCCACCATCAACTCTCCACTACGATTCTTTCCTGGAACTCCACATTTCCCAACCACTCCATCAATTGGATCCTTTCCTACCCTAGCATTAAGGTCTCCCAGTACTATTACATTTATAGTCATAGTTTCATAGTTTCTCTAGTTTGTCATAGTTTCTCTAATTCTTGTTTGCTTCTCAGTTTGTTGTTTACAAATCTGTAAAATAGTTTGGTTGATCTTTACATTTTTCTATGACATCTTTTTTGTATTGTATATTTTCTTCTCTGCGCACTTGTACATATTCATTTCTATAACTAGTATATATTTTCCATTCTTCAGTGTTGTTTTTTTTTATCCTTTTTTCCATTTTGTCCAAGCTTTATCCCTTTTGTCTTTTAACTCCCTACATCTTTTGTTGTACCAGCACTTTACATATCCTTTTTCTTGCTTTTGTCTCAGCACATACTTTTCTATCCTTCTTTATAAATGTTTGTCAAAATACTCCATTTCTCTTCTACTCTTGTTTCTTCCTTGTGTATTCTTTCCCAGTCAGCTTTTTGAAAGAATTCTTTCATTTTATCAAAGTTTGTTTTTTCATACATTAATGTTCTTTTTCTATATTCATTTTTTTCATGTATTTTTTCCTCATTTAGTTCTAGTTCTATCAATATGTGGTCACTTTTGCTTATTGGTGTTTTATATTCGATCTTGTCCTCTATTTCGGGTTCTGATGTGATTATTAGGTCCAGTCTTGATGGGTCTTCCTTATTTCTATACCCAGTATTCTCTTGTATCCATTGCTTCATTGTATGGTCAATAATCATATCAAGTAATACATTTCCACATAGGTCATCTCCACCCTCCTTTTGATTTCTCATCCTCTCCTCTTTATTTGTTTCTCTTCCTATCCATACCTTTTTATGTTGCTCATTGTCTGCTAGTTTTCCTGTATTTGCTAAGGTATTCTCTGCTGTCGTTTGTGACCTGAATTTAACCTTAATTGGTCTGGTCTTATATGTTATATTTCCCAAGCCTATATATTTCTTCAATTTCTTTTCTATTTCAGGTTCGTCTTCTTGAACTACTTCTAATAGATTATCTACATTTTCCTTTTCCTCCTTTATTCTTGTAGTCCTATTTAGATTATACTTCTCTTCCATTCCTAATATAATTATACACTTCTTTTTATCTGCTAAGTCTCATACTATATTCTCCTTCTCCCTCATCACCTTAATAACTGTGTCTTCAGTTTGTTCTTTCATCTGCTGTTTCACTATATCATTAAATGCAATTTTGTTGTTCTCTTGGATGCTCTTCAAACCCTGTGCTTCTTTTGCTATGGACTCTTTATTTTCTTTATTATTCCTCTTTAATTCCTCATTCTCATCTACTTCTTTTAACTGTCTTTTTAATTTTTCTATTTCTTTAGTTAAGTTTTTGTTCACCTTCTCTAATTCTTCCAATTTTTCAACTCTTTGTGCAGTCCGTGTAAGTTGACCAAACTTTCCCAATGTTCGATCATTTTCTCAAGTTTTTCCTCTAGGATTGCTAATGAGGAGAAGTTGGTATCCCCCCCCCTCATTAAATACATGTAAATTATCATCTTCACCTTCCATTGTACTGCTCTTATCTATATTTCTAATCTTTACATTTTTGCTAATCCCTTCTTCTTCGCCAAAATCATCTGGCCTTCGTTTGTTTACAAGGCGCCTGGCCCCCTGAACCCAGTCTTCCCCTTCCTCATTTCCTTCCATTTTCCTCAGTAATCCCCCCCTTCTCTTTTTTCATCGCCTTCCCACTACACCATGAGCTTTACCCTTTCCTATAAATACAAAAAGGTACTCCCTTGTTGATATCCACAAAAATTGATGTTTTTCTGGAGTTCCAATCTTCGCTGTCACTTCGACTGTCGTGTGTGTGTGTGTGTATTTACCTAGTTGTATTTTACGGGAAGGGGAGCTATGCTCGTGGTGTCCCGTCTTCATATCTCATTTTATCAAAACTATTTTTAAATTCATGTATTGTTTTTGCACACACCACTTTCTTATCTAACTTGTTCCAACTGTCTACTACTCTGTGAGGAAAGCTGTTCTTTTTCAGATCTCTTCTATAGCTGTCTTTCTTGATTTTCTTTCCGTGTCCTCTTATATTTCTATCATCCCATTTGATCAGATTCTCTCTATCAATAATTTCTATGCCTTTCATGATTCTGTAAATAGCTATCAAATCTCCTCTCTTCTTTCCTCTAGTGTTTGTAGTTTAAGTTTTTGTAGTCTCTCATATGATAGTTTTGAAAGTGTTGGTGCCAATTTTGTAATTGCTCCTTGTATTCATTCAAGTTTTTTTATACATCTTTTTTTACTTGGTGACCACATCGTTGCTGCATTTTCTAATCTTGATCTTATCAGTGATTAGAATTTTCTTCACCATTTCTTCATCCAGGTATGTAAATGCCACTTTGATTGTTCTTATTAGATTATAAGTTTCTCCAAAAATCTTATCTATATGTTTCTCAGGTGACATATTATTCATAACAATGACTCCCAGGTCCTTCTCATTTTCTACTTTTTTTATTCCTTCTTCTCCCAATTTATATGATCCTGTTATTCTGTTTTTGCTTTTTCCAAATTCCATTATACTACACTTTTTAGTGTTGAACTCCATCTCCCACTTCCTACTCCATTCCCATACTTTATTTAGATCACTCTGTAGTGACTCACAATCTTCTTCCGTGTTCACTTTTTTTAATAGTTTTGCATCATCAGCAAAGAAGCTCATATAACTTTCAATTTCTTCATCCATATCATTAGTATATATAGCAAACATTATTGGGGCCAGAACTGTTGCTTGTGGAACACCGCTTATTACTTCATCCCATTTTGAGTGTTTGTCTCTTATCACTATTCTCATTTTTCTTTCTTGCAAAAAGTCTTCCATCCATTTAAGTGTGTGTGTGTGTGTGTGTATATTTACCTAGTTGTATTTTACAGGAAGGGGAGCTATGCTCATGGTGTCCCATCTTTATATCTCATTTTATCTAAACTATTTTTAAATTCATGTATTGTTTTTGCACACACTACTTTCTCATCTAATTTGTTCCAAATATCTATTCCTCTGTGTGTGTGTGTGTGTGTGTGTGTGTGTGTGTGTGTGTGTATCTACCTAGTTGTATTTACCTAGTTGTATTTTGCGGGAAGGGGAGCTATGCTCGTGTTGTCCCGCCATTGTATCTCTGTGTCTAGTTTGCTTTTAAACTCGTGAATGGTTTTTGCGCATACTATTACATTATCCAGTTTGCTCCAAGTGTCCAAAACTCTATGTGGAAAACTGTTTTTCTTCAGTTCTCTTCTATAGCTATGTTTTCTTAATTTCTTTCCATGTCCTCTTGTGTTTCTCTTGTCCCAGTTTAGTAATTCTTCTCTATGAAGTATCTCTGCCTTTCATGATTCTGTAGATGGTCAATAGGTCTCCCCTCTCTCTTCTTTGCTCCAGTGTCGGTAGCTCCAGTTTAGCCAATCTCTCCTCGTATGATAGGTTTGCAAGTGCAGGTGCCATTTTTGTAGCTGCTCTTTGGATTCTTTCTATTTTCTTTGTTCTTTTTGGTATTGGGGAACCTCAATGTCGTCGCATACTCTAGTCTAGGCCTTATCAATGTAACCAAAATTTGTTTTATCATGTCTTCGTCCAAGTAAGCAAATGCCACTTTTATTGATCTTAGCAAGTTGTAAGTCTCCCCGACAATTTTGTTAATCTGTATATCATAGGACAAGTCGTTTGTGATAAGAAGTCCCAAGTCTTTTTCGGATCCTACTTTCTTTACTTCCTTGGTTCCAATTGTATATTTTCTTGATATTCTGTTTTTGCTTTTTCCAAACTCCATTATGCTACACTTCTTAGTATTAAAATCCACTTCCCATTTCTGACTCCAGTTCCATACCCTATTCAGATCTTCTTGCAGTGCTTCACAGTCCTTATCAGTTTCTACTTTCCTTAACAGTTTGGCATCATCAGCAAAGAAGCTCATGTAACAGTTCACGCCCTCGTCCATATCATTCATATAGATAGCAAACATTATTGGAGCCAGTACAGATCCTTGCGGTACTCCACTGATCACCTCTTTCCAATCTGAATATTTTTCTCTGGGTACTACTCTCATCTTTCTACCAGTCAGGAAGTCCTCCATCCATTTTAGTAGGTTTCCTTGTATTCCTCCTATGTGTTCCAGTTTTTTTAGTAGTTTTCTGTGTGGTACTTTGTCAAATGCTTTTTGCAAGTCTAGGAATGCACAATCAGCCCATCCGTATCTTTCTTGCACTATGTCTATTAGTCTCGAGTAGAAGCATATCAAGTTTGTGGTGCATGATCTACCTTGTCTGAACCCGAATTGTCTTGGGTTTAGTATGTTGTTATCTTCCAGGTGTTTTACCCATCTATTCTTGATGATTTTCTCACAAATTTTGGCTATAGTGCTTGTTAGTGATACTGGCCTATAGTTGGTGGGTTCTTCCTTGTTTCCTCCTTTATATATTTGTACAATGTTAGCATTTTTTCAGTCATTAGGTATCTTTCCTTCCTTGAGTGAGCTATTTATTATGATGTGTATTTTGTCCGTTAGCTCTTCTTTGCATTGTTTTAGAATCCAATTTGCAATTCCATCCGGGCCATGTGATTTTCTGACATCCAGTTTTGATAGATGTTCTGATATTTCTTTTTGTGATGTTGTAAATTCATTCATGTGGGGAGAATGTTTGTTATTATCTACGTCCCAATTTTGTATTTTCTCTCTGGTGAAGACAGATTTAAAGTGGTTGTTCATGATTTCGGCCATCTCTAATTCTTCTGTGTATTCTATATTTCCTTGGCATAGTTTCACTAGTTCCTGTTTGGTTTTAAGTTTACCATTCACATACTGGTAGAATAGCTTGGGCTGATCTTTGCATTTATCTATAATATCCTTCTCATGGTTCCTTTTCTCCTCTCTTCTCACATTAACATACTCATTTCTATAGTTTATACAAATTTGACATTTGCTTTGCTTTTTTGTCTTTTCTCCACCTTTTCCAAGCTTTGTCCCTTCTGTCTTTTGCCTCACTGCATCTTTTGTTGAACCAACATTTAATGTACTCTCTTGCTTTTGTCTTGGTACATGCCTGTTTACCCCTTCATTGTAATTATCCAACAGTGTGTTCCATTTCTCTTCCACTGTTGTGTCTTCCATATAGAATTTTTCCCAGTTTGCATTCTGGAAGAATGTCTTTAGTTTTGCAAAGTCTGTTTTGTTGTACATCAATCTTCCTTTCCTATGGTTTTCGCTCCTCTTCATCTCTATTTCTTCCTTTAGTACAGTTTCAATGAGTACATGGTCACTCTTTCCAATTGGTGTCTTGTAGTGGACTTTGTCCACTATTTCAGGTTCCGTTGTAAATATTAAATCTAGATTTGATGGCTCTTCATTGTTTCTGTACATTGTGTTTTCACTGACCCACTGGGTCATTGTGTACTCCATGGTCATGTCTAGCAGTACATTGCCCCACACGTCATCTCCTTCTTGTACTGTCATGTTGTCCCAACAAATTTCTTTGCAATTGAAATCCCCCATAATTACTAGGTTACCCTTACCCATTAGTATCTCATTTAGTGATTTTCTTGTATCTTCTAGCATTTTTGTGTGTTCGTTTTCTTTCCAAGCATTCGTTCTTGGGGGCACATAGGTCACCACAAATTTTCTACTTTTCATATTCTTGCCTTCGACTTTTATCATGATCAGTTCAACATTACCTTTGCCCTCTGCAATTTTTGTCACGTTTAGGTCTTTCTTGGCCAAGAACATGATTCCCCCTCCCTGTTTCTTATCCAGTAATTGTATAGCCCTTGTCCAATACCAATAGATGGTATTTCTCCTCTTAGTTTAGTCTCTACAATTCCCATTATGTCTGGTTTTTCTTTTAACAGATAATCATTGAGTTCGTTCAGACCTGAAATTAATCCGTCAATGTTAGTATAGGCCACTTTTAATTTTCTTCCTTCTCCATTATCTTTTCTGTCCTTGGTTTTTTCGTTTTGATGTGCCACTGTTTCAATCTCATGTTGATTAGTCTCCACTGTAATTCTTTGCATTCTGTCTCCGTTCTCAACAAGTTTTTTTTCCTTTGCATCTTTTCTTAGTGACTTTTCTTTTTCTAATTCTTCAGTACTCATTTCTCTTTTTATCCATATCTTATTGTACTTTTCACTCTTTGCCAAATTGCCTACTTTTTCAAATATGTCTTCTACTACCATCTGTGACCTTAATTTTATCTTTAGAGGTCGATTTCTATCCTTAGAGTAGCGACCGATTCTATGTGTCTCTTCTAAGTCTATGCTTGAATCTCTTCCCCCCCCCCTGAATTTCATTTAGGATTTCTACCGCTGTCTCTTTTTCTTCTTTTTCTCTCATGTACCTCGCCAATCCCTGTTTTTCTTTTAGTCCATAGACCACAATACATTTTTTCCTATCTACTGTATCCCTGACCCAGTTTGCTTTTTCGTTAATCACTTGGATAATTGTGTCTTTTGTATTATCCTGCATTTGCTGCTTGACTATTTCTTTAAAAGCAGTTTCTTTGTTTTCGATTTTTGCCTTCCACTTCTTAAATTTCTGAATACTTTCTCCGCCTAGATTCTCTTCGATCTTTTGTGAGAACTCATGTAATCTGTTGTTCACCTCTATCTTTAAATTGTCGCTGTTGTTATTTTCATTAGTTTTCTTCTTTTCGTTATCATTCTTCAGCTCATTTATATCCCTTTTCATTTCTTTGATCTCGTTTTTGAGATCTAAGTTGGTTTTTCTTAGGTCAGAAATTTCATGATTCGCCTGTGCTAAGCATTCCCTTAATCCTCTGATATCATTTCTTAAGTCCATTATTTCATTCTCACACCGAATGCTAGTTTTACTCATATCTTTATCTTTAATAATCGACTTTCATATTGTTAAATCCTGGAAAGTCTTCTTCATCGCACGTGGATTTGTTTACATTGCGGTTCGATCGTCTGACGCTAGATGGCTCTGTTTCGTGACTGTCTTTCGAGTCGTTGTTTTCTTTCATTTTCACTAATTCCATGATAATACAATTGACTAGCACTGCAGAGATATCATTTCGGACACTGACGATCACTCCCCACCCCTACAATACAAACCAGGTTTCGTTTTTCGTCGTAAATCCCCTTTTTCTTGGTGACGACGACGGACGGCGACGACGGCGTGCGAGTGCGACGACGGTGTGTGTGTGTGTGTGTATTTACTCAGTTGTATTTTGCGGAAAGGGGAGCTTCGCTCGTGGTGTCCTGCCTTTGTATCTCGCAGTGTCTAGTTTGCTCTTAAACTCATGAATGGTTTTTGTGCACACTATTTCATTGTCCAGTTTGTTCCAAAACTATTTTTTTTTTTCAGGTCTCTTTTGTAGCTATGTTTTTTTTCCATGTTCTCTTGTTCTTCTCTTGTCGCAGTTTAACAAGTCCTCTCTATTGAGCATTTCTCTCTCTTCTTTGCTCCAGAGTCGGTAACTCCAGTTTAGCCAATCTGTCCTCATACATATAAGTTTGCAAGTGCAGGTGCCATTATTGTGGCTGCACTCTGGATTCTTTCTGTTTTCTTATATTCTTTTTGGTACTGGGGGACCATAATGTCACCGCATATTCCAGTCTAGGCCTTATCAGTGTGACTAATATTTTTTTTAATAATTTCTTCATCCAAATATATAAATGCCACTTTTATTGATCTTAGCAAGTTGTAGGATTCTCCAACAATTTTGTTTATCTGTTTATCATAGGACAAGTCATTTAAGATAATTACACCCAAATCTTTTTCGGATCTCTCCTTTACCTCCTTGGTTCCAATTTTATACATACATACATATATCAAGGCTTTTTCCCCCTTACAAGGGAGGTCGCCAAAAAGGAAAAGGCATAAAATCATTTCCACCCATTCCATCCCTGAATACGCTCCACACCCCTCCACCCTCCCTCTTATCTTAGCACCTCCTGGATGATGGGTCATCCCTGCACCTTGTCCACTGCCCTGGGTCAGAAGCAGTGTCGCAAGACACAGCACATCCACAGCAAGACCGCTTCATTAAATCGGCGACCCCCCCTCTCCGTCCCCCCATTGCATAAAAGGAGAAGACGGGGAGAAATCCCTTCAGGCTGCGTCAAATTTTGCTCACACATACTACCTCACCCCCCATCCCCCCGCCCATTCTGCCTCATGCAATCACAACATCATCCATATACAACCATTCCCCATTCATCCCTGTCTTCTGTCCTCTCCCGTCCTTCCTCAACAGACATTCCCCTCTTCCCCAAAGCCCCCTTCACCCCATCCATCCACCTTCACCCCATCCATCCACCTCATCCTAGGATGTCCCCTCATGTTTACTCCCCCCCACATACCTCTTTTACTAGTCTTTCTTCACTCATTCTTTCCATGTGTCCAAACCATCCTAATATTCTTTCATCAACCCTATCTCCCAGCTCCCTTTCCACCCCTGTTCTCCTCCTCATCTCCTCATTTCTCACTCTATCTAGCCTAGTAACCCCCATCATACTTCTCAGACACCTCATCTCAAACACATTCAAGCTCCTTCTCTTTTCCTCTCTTATGTTCCATGTTTCTGCCCATACAGTGCTGTTGGCACAATCACTCCTTCATACAGTCTCCTCTTCGCATCCATTCCCAAATGTCTATTCCTCATTACACTTTTTAATCCACCAAGGCATTTACTCGCTTCTCTCAATCTATATTCTACCTCCACCTTCACTGCACCTTTTCCTGCCACATTTGCACCCAACTATCCACTTCCTCCAGTTGCTCTCCCTTAATACTCACTTCCAGTCTACTGCCATTTTCACCCCTTGTACATCTCATCACCTTACTATTACCCACATTTATCCTCAACTTTCTCCTTTCACACACTCTCCCAAACTCTGCCACCAACTTCCTTAATCCCTCCTCTCATCCTCCTACAAGCGCAGGGTCATCAGAAAACAACAACTAGCTTATATCCCATTTTTCTTTATTTTCTTTAACCATCACCAATCCCTGACCCACTACCCTTGCGCTTACCTCTCACACCACCCCATCCATGTATAAATTCGAACAGTCAGGGTGACATAACACATCCCTGATGAAGTCCCACCTTTACCTCGAACCACTCACTCTCTCCATTTCTAATCCTGACACAAGCTCTACTACTCTCATAAAAACTCTTGACAGCTCCTAGAAGCTTTCCTCCTATCCCATATATCTGCATAACCTCCCACAGTGCCTTTCTGTCTACCCTATCATAAGCCTTTTCCAGATCCATAAAAGCCCAAAAAACATCCTTCCCCTTTCCTATAGCTTTCTCACATATCTGTCTTACCACAAAGATCTGATCTACACAACCTCTACCTGTCCTAAATCCACACTGTTCCTCACCAATTACTCCCTCTGTTCCTCTCCTAATCCTCTCAATCAAGATCCTCCCATAAGCCTTCCCAACTACACTTAACAAGCTAATCCCTCTGAAACTACTACATTCACACTTGTCCCCTTTTCCCTTGTAAAGAGGAACTATACAGGCACTCCTCCAGTCCTCCAGCACTCTACCCTCTCTCCAGCAAACATTAAATAACCTCACCAGCCAGTCCACCATCACTGTACCTCCCTTTTTCAGACATTCTGCATGGCATCCATCCAGACCAGGTGCCTTACCTGCTTTCATCATCTTAACAACTGCCTTCACTTCATCCTTCCTTATTTCTCCTCCATGCTCCTCTCTCCTCACTCTCATTTTCTTAGCAGTTCCCACTGCAACTATCTTTCCCTCCATATCCTCCTTCACATTTAGCAACTCCCTAAAATACTCTGCCCATCTTCCCCTTACTGCCTTTTCTTCCATTATCATCTCTCCATCTGCACGTTTTACCTTTTCTTCTCCACTTGATTCGCCTCCTCTTCCTCTCTTAATTTCTTTCCAAAACATCTTTTTATTACTTTTAAAATTTTCTGTCATACTCTTACCCCATTTCACATCTGCTCTCCTCTTTACCTTTTGCTTTACTTCTCTTTTCTTTTCTTTGTACCTCTCATATGACTCCCTCGTCGTATTTTGTAACCAATCTATGAAAGCTTGCTTCTTCTCTTCTACAACCTTCTTTGTTTCCTCATCCCACCATTCACTACCCTTCCTTCTATTTCCCCCTGTCCTTCTTGTTCCACACACCATCTTTGCACACTTTATGACTTCCTCCTTGAACCATTCCCATTCTTCCTCCACACCCAGCTCTACTCTATCCTTCACTCCCTCCCACTCCTCCTTCAGCTTCTTCTTGTACTCCTTCTCCTTTTCCTTTTCATTTAAAGAGTTCACTCTAAGCACCTCCCTACCTTTTGTCCCTTTCCTCTTTCTCCATCTATCCTCCACTCTCAACTTACCTTCCACCAAAAAATTATCTGATATTCCCCCACCCTCTCCCCTTAGCACATGTACATCCTTAACTCTTCCTATCATAGTCCTATTTACCACTACATAGTCCATTAAAGCTCTCTCTACCACCCTTCCTTCCACCCTCTCCCATGTGTACTTATGCTTGGCTTTCTTTCAAAACACTGTATTTGCTATCATCAACTCTCTTTCAAGACAAATTTCCACCATCAACTCTCCACTACGATTCTTTCCTGGAACTCCACATTTCCCAACCACTCCATCAGTTGGAACATTTCCTACCCTATTAGTAGGTTCCCTTGTATCCCCCCTATGTGTTCCAGTTTTTTTTTTTTTTTTTTTTTTGTGGTACCTTGTTGAAAGCTTTTTGTAAGTCCAGTATAGGCAATCAGCCCATCCATCCCTTTCTTGCACTATGTATATTAGTCTTGAGTAAAAACATCAGATTTATGGTACATGATCTTCCTTGTCTGAACCCATATTGTATTTCCTTCCAGGTGTTTTACCCATCTATTCTTGATAATTTTCTCACAAATTTTGGCTATAGTGCTTGTTAATGAGACCAGTCTATAGTTAGCTGGTTCTTTCTTTATATGTTGGTGCAATGTTGGCATTTTTCCAGTCTTTTGCTAATTTTCATTCCTTAAGTAACTTATTATGTTATTGATATTGTCCATTAGTTCTTCTTTGCATTCTTTTAGAATCCAATTTGCACCGTCTGGGCCATGTGATTTCCTGACATCAAGATTTGATAAATGTTCCATTATTCTTTTTATTATTATTATCATTATTATCTCGCTCATGGGGGGAGATTGCACTTCATTTCCTGTGTCCAAATATTGTACCTTCTCTCTGGTGAAAACTGACTTGAAGTGATTTTTCATGACTTCAACCATTTCTAGATCTTCTGTGTATTATATATTCCCTTGGCATAGTTTCACCATTTCCTGTTTATTTTTAAGCATTCACATATCTATAGAATAGTTTGGGTTGCTCTTTGCATTTTTCTATAATGTCTTTTTCATAGTTCCTTTTTTCCTCTCTTTGCACTTTTACATACTCATTTCTATAGTTTATATATATTTGCCATTTTCCAGTTTTTTTTTCTTCTATATTTTCTCCATCTTTTCCAAGCTCTGTCTCTTCTATCTTTTGCCTCACTGCATCTTCTGTTGAACCAGCATTTAATGTACACTCTCTCTAGCTTCTGTCTTGGTACATGCCTATTCACTCCTTCATTATAATTATCCATCAAGATATCCCATTTCTCTTCCACTTTTGTCTCTTCCATGTAAAATTTTTCCCAATTTGCATTCTGAAGGAATTTCTTTAGTTTTCCAAAGTCCATTTTGTTGTACATCAATCTTCCTTTCCTATGCTTTTCATTTCTCTCCATGTATATTTCTTCCTTTAGTTCAGTCTCAATAAGTATATGGTCACTCTTTCCAATTGGTGTCTTGTATTGAATTTTATCCACAATTTCAGGTTCTGTTGTAAATATTAAATCTAGTCATCATGCCTCCTCATTATTTCTGTATCTGGTGTTTTCACTGACCCACTGTGTCATTGTATATTCTATGGTCATGTCCAGTAATACATTACCCCACAAGTCTTCTCTGCCTTTCACTGTCATGTCCTCCCAACAAATTTCTCTGCAGTTAAAGTCCCCCATAATTACCAGGTTACCTCTGCCCATTAGTATCTCATTTAATGAATGCCTTGTATCTTCTAGCATTTTCGTATGCTCATTCTCTTTCCAAGAGTTCGTTTTTGGGGGCACATAAGTCACCACAAACTTTATCCTTTTCATGTCCTTGTCTTTGACTTTTATCATGATCAGTTCTACATTACCTTTGCCCACTGCAGTTTTTGTCACATTCAAGTTTTTCTTGGCCAAGAACATGATTCCTCCTCCCTGTTTCTTGTCTCTGTTTTTAATCCAGTAATTGTATAGCCCTTGTCCAACATTGATGGGTGGTATTGCACCCCTTAATTCCCATTGTGTCTGTTTTTTCTTTTAAAAGGTAGTCATTGAGTTCATTCAGTCCTGAAATTAATCTGTCAATGTTAGTATAGGCCACTTTTAATTTTTTTCTTTCTCCATCTTTTTTTCTGCTTTTGCTTTGCCCGTTCTGATGTACCATTTTCTCAGTCTCATGTTGATTATTCTCCAATAGAATTCCTTGCTTTTGGTCTCTGTTCTCTTCACATTTTTTTCCTTAGCTTCATCTCTTAGTGTGTTCTCTTTTTCTAATTTTTCAATACTAATTTCTTTTTTTATCCATATCTTATTGTAACGTTCACGCCTTGGCAACTTACCTACTTTTTTCAAATATGTCTTCTACTACCATTTGTGATCTTAGTTTTATCTCTAGGGGTCGATTTCTTTCCTTAGAATAATGAGTAATGCTATAAACATCGTCAATGTCTTTCTCTACATCCGGGTCTCCATCCTGAATTTCTTTTAGGATTGATATTGCTATTTCTATTTCTTCTTTTTCTCTCATGTACCTTGCCAACCATGTTTTTCTTTTAGTCCATGTACCACAATACTTTTTTGCCTATCCACTGCATCTCTGACTCAATTTGCCTTTTCATTAGTTACTTGGATAATTGTGTCTTTTGCATTTTCCTGCAATTGTCGTTGGACTATTTCTTTATAGGCAATTTCTTTATTTTCTATTTTTTTCTTTCATTTCTTAATCTTTTGGATACTTTCCTCACCTTAGTTTTCTTCAATCCTTTCAGTCACTTCTTGTATTTTGTTATTTACCATTTTTTAGGTTTTTACTTTTGGTAGTATAATTTCCTTCTTTTCATTTTCACGCTTCACCTCTCTTATATAATTTTTCATTTCCTTAAGTTCAGCTCTCAGTTCAGAGTTAGTTTTCTTAAGGTCTGAAATTTCAATGTTAGCTTGTGCTTAGCAATGTATTAGTTCAACATTTTCTTTCATTAAGTCCATGATTTCATTCTCTCACCATTTCTATTTATGCTCTATTCACTTTCTATATCTAAGATTCGACTTAATCTCCTTATGCACATATATATATATATATGTGTGTGTGTGTATATATATATATATATGTATATATATACAAACGTATATATATATATACATATATATATATATGTACTGTATACATATGTATATATATATATGTATACATATACTGTATACAGATAATAGAATGGAGGTATAATGTAAAAAGTCTACTTACATAACATGTAATGAAATCAGAAAGATATGTAACATGATTGATGCTGATGAAGATTAATTATCTGAATAGTACAATGAATCAGGTGATGATGATGTAATTACTGTACTGCACAGCAAAGCAGAGTATTTACAGCTCTTTTGAAGACACCTCTTCAGCAGGTGCTTCTTCAGGAGACCTGTCTTTGCTGAGTACAGCTTATGTACATCATGATAGGGACTAGTTGTTCCCTAGACTATCAAGCCAAACAGTCCCATCTCCCTGAGGAACACTACAGCTGGAACACCACAAATCCTTTATAGAGTGTACAGTAAAAGCTCTCTTATCCGGCATCACTGGGACCAAAAGGCATACCGGATACTCGAAAATTCTGGATACTTGAAGGGGTTGCTAAAGTAAGGGAAGGGGTACTGAAATATGTCCACAATCACCCCCTTTACTCTCTATTAATGTCAGTCAACATATAGTATCACATACTGTAACATAAAGCATCACATGATTGCAGCGTCACCACCTCACTTGCCAACATACAGTTCATCACTAGACACTAACCTTCTCTGTACTTTCCTGAAGGGGTTACTAAATTAAGTGAAGGGTTACAAGAACACTATGTCTACAATCAACTCATTTTATTCACTATTAACAACATTTAACATAACAAACATTTAACTTAACATAAAAAAACACATAAACAAACAAAACCACCTCACTCGCCAATATCCAGTTCATCACTCTAGTTTATCACTATCCTCTGTGCTTGTTTGCCGCTCTTTCTTTCCCTTACAACCTACTTTAAAATGGTTTCTTATGTCAGCTTGTTTGCAGCTCTTTCCTCTTGGCAATAAAAACTCATTCTGAATGCAGTGAAGAGACATAGCATCTCGGGTGGACATATAGCTGCACTGCTCTGCAAACTTAACAAAGACAGCTAAACCATTTCCAGCATCTTTCCATGCCACCTTAGGCTCAGGGTCATCTTCTGTGGCGGGTGGCACAAAACTGACCCAGACAATGGTGCGCTCTGGTGACAGCAGGAACAATTAAAACCTTGCGTGGGAAATTCTATCAATTTGTATTGATTTCATATAGATTTTTATAGATTTTAATGCTTGGAAAAATATCTCGGATACTTGAAGTTACTGGATACCTGAATGTCGGATAAGAGGGCTTTTACTGTATTTTGTGTTGTTGGTGTTCATGATTGTGTACAGTGTAGTCTTCCATAATGTGTTGTCAAGTATGGGGTGAAGTGTTACATCCTGGACAATTACCGGTATTTGCAATGCTGTCATTCAACATCTTGTGTTAAATTAGAAGGGTTGGATGGTGTCAGCACTGCAGTCTGGCAAGGTGGACTCTGTCCTCTTGTGGGGAGAAAGGATTAGGAGGGATGGATATCAGAGGGTCCAGCAAAAATTCTGGTAATGCATTGCTGCATACTAGATTTTGTTGTTGAAAATGTGTCTGTATTGATTTACTATCCTTAGTATGGGTTCTTGAGTGGGAATATGTGTGAGCATGGACTTCTGCAGTGCAAAGTGGGCTTGTGTTTTGGGAGTCTGTGATGTTACCGGGGGTTTTGCTGATGATGTAGAAGAGGGTTTTGTTGGATGCAATGGAAAGCAGTGCTAAAGATGAGGTGGAGGGATTTGTTGATGATACAAAATAATTTTACAAAATAGAGAACTTCTTCTGGACTGTAACAGCAGAAGCAGGATTCTCACAGGAGTGAGGGAGGGGGGGGGCAATTGATGGTTAAGAAAGGTGGGAAGGTGCCCTAAATGTATTTGATGGAGTGGAGGGAAAAGAAACATGTCTTTGCCCTTCCATCCATCTGTCTAAAACAGAAGTACTTGCTTGGCACTACCAAGACTAGCCAGTTGAAGAATGTCTTGTTCAAGACACTGCATTGTTGAGAATGTATTAAGTGAGCCTCTCTACTATGGAAAGAATAAAGTTCTGATTCACAGTTAAGAGTAGGGTGTGAATCAAGGACAGAGCAGTGACCACATCGGGACTATTTGTACATTTTTTCCTTCCATGGAGAAACTGATAACACTGATAACTCTGTAAAAGACAATTGATGAGAGCTTCTATTGGGAAAGAAAGAGGACCAATATTGACTAACTCATGGAAATATGAACCATGAAATATGAGCTTGCTACCATTTTCTCTTGTTTCTGTCACTTCATGAACATTGTCAAGGCATAATTGATATTTCTGAGAATTTGTGTAAGTCTTGGTTGTAGATATGTGCTTTGCAGTAATTGAATGTTCAGTGTAGTTTGATGGATTCGAAAATTCCATTGGAAGGGCAAGGTAGATGGAGGAGTATGATGGCTGGTATTAAGTCCTTACCTCAGATCATCTTTACAATATTTTTTTTAGATTATTTGTAGGGAACACTCCAGTCTCTAGATAATTAGCAGCATGGATAAAGTTACCTCTGTTTTCCTTATAGTATGTCACAAGCCAGTAAGATGTAGGGGTGTGGTCTTTGGTAGCATGTTCTTCAGCATCATGGAAAAAGTTGGGACAGTATTCATTCTTGCTGTCAACTACATTGCTTGATCAAATGATCTCAGCAATTAGGCTGTCATCTTCAAGGTGGGAAATGCTCCAATGGGAAACTCATATAATATCCAACTTTACATTGATTAATGTTAACAGGCAGGGACACCTTCTAAACTGAGATAATACTAATATCAAATAAAGGTTCCACAATGGGTACATTCCCAAAAAAAAGTAAAGGCATAAGAGGGTCTGGGAGTTTTCCATCCAGTACCCTAAGGTTTGGGTCTTTTAATGTGCATGGTTGTGGTACAGATGAGAGTAAAAGGGAAGAGATAGGTAGCATGTTTGTGAGAAGAAAGATAAATGTGTTAACATTAAGTGAAACTAAGTTAAGTGTGTGGAGTGAAAGGATTTTTTTTTTTTTCAAGGGTAATGTGGATGAAGGTGAAACTGGGAAGGGAGATGTGGGTTTTTGTAGGTACATATGGGCTTAGTAGTAAGAAGAGTTTAGAGGAAAGGGAGGCTTTTTGGATCAATTTAAATGAGTGCATAGAGGGTGTAGGGAGAAATGTCAATGTAGTGGTATTGGGAGACCTTAATGCTAGGGTAGGAAATGAACCAATAGACGGAGCAGTTGGAAAGTGTGGAGTTCCAGGAAAAAATTGTAGTGGAGAGTTGATGGTGATGTGTCTAGAGAATTGATGATAGCAAATACAGTGTTTAGGAGGAAAGTCAAGCATAAGTACACATGGGAGAGGGTGGTGGATGGAAGGGTGGTAGATAGAGCATTAATGGACTATACTGTTTAGTGGTAACCAGGAGAATAGTAGGAAGAGTTAAGGATGTACATGTTCTCAGGGGAGAGAGTGGGGGAATATCAGATCCTTTTTTGGTGGAAGTTAAGTTGAGAGTAGAGGATAGATGGAGAAAGAGGAAAAGGAGAGAAGGTAGGGAGGTGCTTAAAGTGAACTGCTTAAATGAGAAAGAAAAGGAGAAGGAGTACAAGAAGAAGCTGTGAAAGGAGTGAAGGATAGAGTAGAACTAGGATTGGATGAGGAATGGGAATGGTTCAAGGAGGGAGTCACAAAGTGTGCAAAGATGGTGTGTGGAACAAAGAAGATGGGAGGAAATAGAAGGAAAGGTAGTGGTGGGATGAGAAAGCAAAGAAGGTTGTAGAAGAGAGGAAGCGAGCATTCACAGATTTGTTACAAAATAGGACGAGAGAATCATATAAAATGTACAAAGAAAAGAGAAGTAAAGCATAAAGGATGGAAGAGGAGAGCAGATGTGAAATGGGGTAAGAGTATGAAAGAAAGTTTTGAAAGTAATAAAAAGATGTTTTGGAAAGAAATTAAAAAAAGAGAAGGCAAATCAAGTAGAGAAGAAAAGTTAAAAGGTGCAGATGGAGAGATGATAAGTGAAGAGATGGTAGTAAGAGAAAGATGGGCAAAGTACTTTGGGGAGTTGCTAAATGTGAAGGAGGATAGGGAGGGAAAGGTAGTTGCAATGGGAAGCACTAAGAAAATGACAGTGATGAGTGAGGAAAATAGAGGAGAAATAAGGAAAGATGAAGTGAAGGCAGTTGTTAAGGTAAAGAGAGCAGGTAAGGTATCATGGTTGGATGGGTGTCATGAAGAATGTCTAAAAATAGAGGTACAGTGATGGTGAATTAGTTGGTGAGGTTATCTAATGTTTGTTTAAGAGAGGGTAGACTGCCAGAGGACTGGAGGAGTACCTGTATAGTTCCACTTTACAAAGGAAAAGGGGACAAGTGTGAGTGTTGTATTTTAGAGAGATCAGTTAAGTGTAGTTGAGAAGGCTTATGGGAGGATGTAAGAGGCTGGTAGATTGAGGTAGACAGTAAGGTAGATAGAGGGGTAGGCAGTGAGAATTTCGTTTTTATGAACTTGTTTTCAAAACATCAAGCCGCGAAGGAGTTGCATAATCTTGCTCCTCGTCTAGAGTTTATAAGCAACCACAAGGGACCAGATTTTAATGCTTATGTGACAATATGTAAACTAAGCCATTCCTGCATTGATATCGAGATTGCTTATGTAAGCAGTATTGCTTAAGACATTGTAACAGTCTTTCTGATTGGAGAAGGGTGAAGGAGAAAAATTGATTGGTACATGAGAGTAAAGTCATGCCCTTGGGGGAGGCACTTATTTGTAACAGTAAAGATCATTGGATGAATAAAGTCATGACATTGGTTCAGAGATGGCTCAATGAGTGGATTGAGAATCCCAGTAGGGAGTCCCTTGGTGTAAATTGACAAGCCAAGTGTAACATTATTTGGGGAAAAAAGAAGAAAATTTAACTCAGTTTAATTCACCCTATTGAGAAGCATTACTTTATACAGAAATATATTGTGAAAGACATTCTTAAGAAAAGTGATAGAAAGAAATTTAAAAGTAATGAATACAAAACCATAGGAGGGAACAGTAGTCAGAGTAGTAAACAGTAACAACAACAGAAGTAACAGGGAAAGCAGGGGGTGAAAGAGGGTCTTGATTGAGAGGATTAGGAGAGGAACAGAGGGAGAAGTTGGTGATGAACAGTGTAGGTTTAGGACAGGAAAGAGTTGTGTGGATCAGATTTTTGTGGTAAGACAGATATGTGAAAAGTTTTAAGAAAAGGTAAGGATGCTTTTTGGGGCTTTATGGATTTGGAAAAGGTTTATTACAGGGTAGACAGGGAAGCACTGCAGGAGGTGTTGCAGATGTATGGGATAGGAGGAAAGCTTTTAGGAGCAGTCAAGAGTTTTTACAAGAGTAGAAGAGCTTGTGTTAAAATCAGAAATGGAGAGAGTGAGTAGTTTGAGGTAAATGTGGGACTTCACCAGGTATGTGTTATGTTGCCTTGGCTGTTCAATTTAAACATGAATGGGCTGGTGTTAGAGGTGAATGCAAGGTTATTGGTTTGGGGATTGGAGATGGTTAAAGGAAATGGAGAAAATTGGGGGATAAGCCAGTTGTTGTTTGCTGACACCACTGCACTTGTAGCAGAATTAGAGGATGGATTGAGGAAGTTAGTGACCGAGTTTGGGAAGGATTGCAAAAGAAGTAAGTTGAAGATAAATGTGGGTAATAGTAAGGTGATAAGATGTATAAGGGGAGAAAGTGGCAGCAGACTGGAAGTAAGTACTAAGAGAGAGAGACTGGAGGAAATGGATAGTTTTAGATACTTGGGTGTGAATGTGGCAGGAAAGGGAGGAGTGGAGGTGGAGGTAGAATGTAGATTGAGATAAACAATTAAATGCCTTGGAGGATGAAAAGTGTAATGAGAAATAGACATTTGGGAATGCATGCTATGAGGAGATTGTATAGAGGAGTGATTGTGCCAACAGCACTGTATGGGGCAGAAACATGGAACATAAGAGAGTAGTTTGAATGTGTTTGAGATGAGGTGTCTGAGAAGTATAATAGGGGTAACAAGTCTAGATAGAGTGAGAAACGAGGAGGTGAGGAGGAGAATGGGTGTGGAAAGGGAGTTGGGAGATAGGATTGATGAAAAAATATTGGGATGGATCGGAAACATGGAAAGAATGAGTGAAAAAAGATTAGTAAAAGAGGTGTGGAAGGCAGAGGTAGAAGGAGGGAACATAAAGGAGTGACCAAGGATGAGGTGGATGGATGGGGTAAAAGGGGCATTGGGTTTCACCCGTGTCTGTCACCTCCATAACTATGGTTTTGTATTTCTTCTTTCACTTTCAACTTTTTTTTCATCATTGTCTTAAGTATGTCTTTCACCATATCTTTCTGTAGAAAGTAAGTAATGTTTCTTTATGGGGTGAATTAAATGGAGGTAAAATTTTTCTCTTCTTCCCAAATAATATTACACTTGGCTTGTCAATTTTCACCAAGGGACTCCCTATTGGGATCCTCAATATATTTCCTACACCACCTCTGCACTGTCATGACTTAATCCAATGATCTTTACTGTTACAACTAAGTGTCTCCCCCTAAGGGTGTGACTTTACTTCCATAAACCAATAAATGTTTCTCCTCCATCCTTTCTCCAATCAGAAAGACTGTTACAAACATCTTAACCAATACTGCTTACTCAATCACAATATTGATGCATGAATGGCTTAGTTTACATATTGTTACATCAGCATTTAATGAAGCAGCCTTGCTGTGGATGTGCTGTGTTTTGCAACACTGCTTTTGACCCAGGACATTGAGCGAGATGCAGAGATGACCTGTCATCCAGGAGGAGCCAAGATAAGAAGGAAGGAGGGTGGTGGATAGGAGTTAAGTATGTGGGGATGGAATGGGTGGGAGTGGAATTTATGCCTTTGTTTTTTGGCTATCTTCTTTGTAAAGGGGAAAAAACCTTTGGTAAATGTATGCATTATCACACAAGTGTCACAACTGTTAGGGAGTCACAGGCTTCCTGGAAGATGACTGGATTTATGTATATAATGCCTCTGTGCTCAAATGACCTGTAGGTTGAAAATGTTAAAGCACTAATTCTCACATTATACATTGTCATCTTGCTATTTCCACATTTACTGGGATTGCACCTTTCATAGTAGTTCCTTCCTGATTACATCATGATTGTTGAAAGTGTTTTAGTATATATATGATATATATAATATATATATACTTAAATATATATATATACATATATATACATATATGTATTTATATATATATACATATATATACATATATGTGTGTATATATATATATATATATATATATATATATATATATATGTATATATTCATATTCAATTAGACAAACAAGGATTTTACTTAATGTGACAAGAAAAAATATGGAAATTTCCTCTACAGTTTCATTTATTACGTTATTCAGAAATAATAACACAGGTACACCACTTACCAGTGTATCTGAAAGGATGTGACTTGCATTACTTATTTGGGTCAAATGAGATGGACTTCCTAGAGTTTGTCATATTTAAATGCTGGTCATATGTGCCCAAACATGGAATGTTGTGGAATTATGTTAAAATATGACTGCTGCGGCCATCTGGCATGTTCCCCACTTCCAAATCTCATGACATGATGAAAAAGCCAGAGCAGAACTTTAACCCATTAAACTCCGATGACAAGATTCTTGTCATTTGGTCAAATAAAACAAAAAATCATAAAACACCAAAATGTTTGATCAAACACCAGAAAAATATGACGTCAGTCCTCGCTTCGCTCGCGAGCGAAGCGAGGACTGACGTCATATTTTTCTGGTGTTTGATCAAACATTTTGGTGTTTTATGATTTTTTGTTTTATTTGACCAAATGACAAGAATCTTGTCATCGGAGTTTAATTGGTTAATCATTCTGGTTGTGGTGAGGTGAGTATACATGTCCATTGGATGATTTTCAGCATATTTCTACTGTAAAACAAGAATACTATATGTAATAGCGCAATAGCTGTTATTATTTCTCTTTTATGTTACACTATGGTAAGTACAAAGGGTTTGTTTAGGTATAAAGGGACTTGAATATTAATGGTTTGTGTACACAATATTCACAATCCTATAAGTGTATTACACAATTTCAAAGAGATGTCAATCTTATAATTACATATTTTCCAGGAAGAGGGTAACTATCACCATTCCTTTGGAAGAGCTATCCATTGAAGCCACATGTGTCACATAATGAAGAGGACCTGGTGTGACATCTATGGCCCAGCTATATCATAATTCATCTAAGACATCACATGATGACTCACAAAGGAGAGAAGCCTTTCCAGTGTGACCTGTGTGATTCTGCTTTTTCACAAAAGGGTGATCTTAAAAAGCATATGAGGACCCACACAGGAGAGAAGCCTTTCCAGTGTGATCTGTGCGATTCTGCTTTCTCACTAAAATGTAATCTCACAAAGCATATGAGGACCCACACAGGGCAGAAGCCTTTCCAGTGTGACCTGTGCAATTCTGCTTTTTCGCAAAAGAATTCTCTCACAAACCATGTGAGGACCCACACTGGAGAGAGGCCTTTCCAATGTGACCTGTGCATTGCAGCTTTCTCAAGAAAGGATTCTCACACAAAGCACATGAGGACCCACACAGGAGAGAAGCCTTACCAGTGTGACCTGTGTGATTCTGCATTCTCAGAAAAGGGTCATCTCACTAACCATATGAGGACCCACACAGGAGAGAAGCCTTTCCACTGTGACCTGTGCATTGCAGCGTTCTCAAGAAAGGGTTCTCTCACAAACCATATGAGGACCCACACAGGAGAGAAGCCTTTCCAATGTGACCTGTGCAATGCAGCTTTCTCAAGAAAGGATTATCTCACAAAGCATATGGGGAGCCACACAGGAGAGGTGTTCTAGTGTGACCTGTTCGACTCTGCTTTGTCACAAAAGGGTAATCCCACACAGTATATGAAGAGTCCCACAGGAGAGAAGCCTTTCCAGTGTTATCCCTTTGACTCTGGTTTATCACATAAGACTTCTCTCACAAGGTATATGAAGATTGACATTGGAGAGAAGCCATTCCTGTAAGACTTGTATGATGAAAAGATCACACTCTTTCAGTGGCTTGAATTAAGCCAGCTAAAAGGCAGTTAAGCAAGTGATGCCTACACACTTAGAGTCCAGCATGACACTCCCTTTGTTTTACCTGTATAGAGGGATTAGGGAGACATAACAATGTTGTACTGAGAGACCTTTATGCTAGGGTAGGAAATGAACCAATAGACAGAGTGACTGGGAAGTAAAGTGGTCCAGGAAAAAATTGTAGTGGAGAGTTGATGGTGGAGATGCGTCTAGAGAGATGATGATAGCAATTACAGTGGTTAGGAAGAAAGTCAAGCATAATCACACATGGGAGAGGGTGGTAGATAGAGTGTTAATGGACTATATAGTGGTAACCAAGAGTTTAGTAGGAAGAGTTAAGCATGTACATGTTCTAAGGGGAGAAAGTGGGGGAATATCAGATTACTTTTTGGTGGAAGGTAAGTTAGAGTGGAGATAGGTGGAGAAAGAGGAAAAGGGCAGAAGTTAGGGAGGTACTTTGAGTGAACTGCTTAAATGAGAAAGAAAAGGAGGCGGAGTACAAGAAGCTGAGAGAGGAGTGGGAAGGAGTGAAGGATAGAGTAGAGCTAGGAGAGGAGGAGGAATGGGGATGGTTCAAGGAGGGAGTCATAAGGTGTGCAAAGGTGGTGTGTGGAACAAGGAGGATGGGAGGAATTAGAAGGAAGGGTAGTGAGTGGTGGGATGAGGAAGGAAAGAAGGGTGTAGAAGAGAAGAATCAGGCTTTCATAGATTGGTTACAGATTAGGATGAGGGAGTCATATGAGAGGTACAATTAAAAGAGAAGTAAAGCATAAGATAAAGGAGGCAAAGAGGAGAGCAGATGTGAAATGGGTTAAGAATATGACAGAAAGTATTGAAAGTAATAAAAGAATGTTTTGGAAGGAAACTAAGAGAGGAAGAGGAGGCGAATCAAGTAGAGAAGAAAAGGTAAAAGGTGCAGATGGAGAGATGATAATGGAAGAGAAGGCAGTGAGAGGAAGGTGGGCAGAGTATTTTAGGGAGTTACTAAATGTGAAGGAGGATAGGGAGGGAAAGGTAGTTGCAGTGGGAAGGGCTGAGAAAATGACCATGATGAGTGAGGAAAATGGAGGAGAAATAAGGAAAGCTGAAGTGAAGGCAGCTGTTAAGATGATGAGAGCAGGTAAGGTACCTGGGTTGGATGGATGCCATGCAGAATGTCTGAAAAAAGGAGGTACAGTTATGGTGAACTGGCTGGTGAGGTTATTTAATGTTTGTTTAAGAGAGGAAGGGTGCCAGAGGACTGGAGGAGTGCCTGTATAGTTCCACTCTACAAGGGAAAGGGGGACAAGTGTAAGTGTAGTAGTTTCAGAAAGCTTAGCTTGTTGAGTGTATTTGGGAAGTCTTATGGGAGGGTCATGATTGAGAGGATTAGGAGAGAAACAGAGGGAGTAATTGGTGAAGAGCAGTGTGGGTTTAGGACAGGTAGGTGATGTGTAGATCAGATTTTTGTGGTAAGACAGATATGTGAGAATGCTATAGGAAAAGGTAAGGATGTATTTTGGGCTTTTATGGATCTGGAAAAGGCTTATAGCTGGGTAGACAGGAAGGCACTGTGGAAGGTTTTGCAGATATATGGGATAGGAAAGCTGTTAAGAGCATTCAAGGGTTTTTATGAGAGTGGTAGAGCTTGCATTAGGATTAAAAATGGAGAGAGTAAGTGGTTTGAGGCAAAGGTGGGACTTCATCTGGAATGTGTTATGTTGTCCTTGCTGTTCAATTTATACATAGATGTGGTGGTGGAAGAGGTGAATGCAAGGGTAGTGGGTCAGGGATGGGAGATGGTTGAAGAAAATGGAGAAAAGTGGGAAACAAGCCAGTTGTTGTTTACTGATGACACTGTGCTTGTGGCAGGATCAGAGGAGGGATTGAGGAAGTTAGTGACAGAGTTTGGGAAGATGTGCGAAAGAAGGAAGTTGAAGATAAATGTGGGTAAAAGTAAGGTGATGAGATGTACAAGGGGAGAGAGTGGCAGCAGACTGGAAGTGAGTATTAAGGGGGAGAGAGTGGAGGAAGTGGATGGTTCTAGATACTTAGATGTGAATGTGGCAGGAAAGGGAGGAGTGGGGGTGGAGGTAGAATGTAGATTGAGAGAAGCGAGTAAATGTCTTGGTGGATTAAAAAGTGTAATGAAAAATAGACATCTGGGAATGGATGCTAAGAGGAGAATGTATGAAGGAGTGATTGTGCCAACAGCACTGTACAGGGCAGAAACATGGAACATAAGAGAGGAAGAGAGAAGGAGTTTGAACATGTGTGAGATGAGGTGCCTGAGAAGTATAAGGGTTACTAGGCTAGATAGATTGAGAAATGAGGTGAGGAGGAGAATAGGCATGGAAAGGGAGTTAGGAGATAGTGTTGATGTAAGAGTATTGGGATGGTTTGGACACATGGAAAGAATGAGTGAAGAAAGATTAATAAAACAGGTGTGGAAGGAGTGAACAATAGGGAGTGACTTAGGATGAGATGGATGGATGAGGGAGGGTAGAGGGGAATGGAGTATGTAGGGGAAGGAATGTGTAGGAGTGGTTTCTATACCTTTGTCTTTTAGTTACCTCCTGTGTAAGGGGGAAAAAAGTCTTTGGTGTATGTATGTACTGTTTGTTTTGGTGTATGGAAAAATTGAATTTGTTGGACAATTAGACCTGGACCTTCATTTCTGGATGATGTCAGACTTCTCTTGTTTTTCATGCTTGGAACAGACTGGTTCAGGAACTTTCATTCACCAAGTAAAATTTGTATGTATTCTGTAAATAAAAAATAAAGGTTTATGTTTTGTACATTTTATTTAGTTTGTCATATCAGAACAATGTCAAATTTTTAGGTAAGTATTTTGAATTTATCACATTGCTCTAGTAGGAAGTCCCATGCAGTTTCACAGTTTGGATGCAATTATGCTTCATACACTTACCATATATTAAATCAACCTTCTCTTTCACCACTCCAACACCTGTTTTGGCTTTGAGATGAGATATAGCCCGTTGCACCTCTCTATTTTTTTTTTTTCTACTTTCTATATGAATTTTCATTTAAATGAAGGGCAGCAAGTAGTAGTCTGAAAGTGTAAAATTAATAATGATAATTTTCAATCACCATGCATACATTTTACCATTCTCAATATGAATTCAGCCCCCTTGTGCCTGAATTACCTTAGTGAAATTACATCAAGAGATGTTTGAAGTTAGGTATGTAATTGCCTTCCTTTCATTGCTTCATAAAAAAAAAAAAAAAAAAAAATGCTGGGACTTGGGAGCAAAGAAGCACACAACCTTGTGATAAGATTCCAGCACTGATGTTTCATTTTGTTTCATTGAATCACTCTTGCAACTTGCAGTGACACAGTAAACGGTTTTTGAACTAAATACTTGATAAAACCTTGCTAACACAAGAAATATGACAGATCACTGATCAAGTTGGCAGCATGGAACGACATTTTATAATGCATGCACATGGCAAGCATCAGGATGTAAACAGCAAGCTTGACATCACAGCCTTACGAGAACAGCCAAAGGTTGGCAAAGGAAAAGTTCATATGCTACTGATATTTTGATAGGCCTTTTTTCCATTACATTACCTAAAAATTAGGATTTATTTTTGCATTATTTGATCAAAAAAGTGACTAAACCATACATCAGGGCTTAATTGATATTTCTGAGAATTTGTGTAGGTCTTGGTTGTAGATATGTGCTTTGCAGGAATTGAATGTTCAGTGTGGTGTGATGGATTCGAAAATTCCATTGGAAGGGCAAGGTAGATGGAGGAGTATGATGGCTGGTATTAAGTCCTTACCTCAGATCATCTTTACCATGTTTTTTTAGGTTATTTGTAGGGAACACTCCAGTCTCTCTCTCTAGATACATAGCAGCATGGATAAAATTACCACTGTTTTCCAAATAGTACGTCAAAAATTAGTAAAATGTAGGAGTGTGGTCTTTGGTAGTGTGTTCCTCAGCATCATGGAAGACTTTGGGACAGTAATTATTCCTGCTCTCAACTATATTGCTTGATGAAATGATCTTGGCAATTAGGCTGTCATCTTCAAGGTAGGAAATGCTAAAATGGAACCAAAACTCATATAATATCCAACTTTATATTGATTAATGTTAATAGGAAGGGACACCTTCTAAACTAAGATAATAATGATATCAAATAAAAGTTCCAGGAAGGGGACATTCCTAAATAAATAAAGGCATAAGAGGGTCCAGGAGTTTTCCAACCAGTACCCTAATGTTTGGGTCTTTTAATGTGCATGGATGTGGTACAGATGAGAGTAAAAGCCAAAAAAAGGATGAGGTAGGCAGCATGTTTGCGAGAAAAAAGATGAATGTGTTGGCATTGAGTAAAAGTAAGTTGAAAGGGAGGGGCAAGTTTTAGTTTTGGATTGTAGTTGGGAGGATCTCAGGAGTGAAGAGAGGACAAGGGAGAGAAGGGGTGGCTATACTAGTAAGTGAAGAGATAGGTAAGTGTGTGATGGAGTGAAAGGTTTCTTTAAGGTTAATGTGGATGAAGATGAAACTGGGAAGGGAAATGTGGGTTTTTGTAAGTGAGAAGAGTGTGGAGGAAAGGGAGGCTTCTTGGATAAATTTAAATGACTGCATAGAGGATTTGGGGAGAAATGTCAATGTAGTGATATTGGAAGACCTTAATGTTAGGGTAGGAAATGAACCAATAGACAGAATGGCTGGAAAGTGTGGAGTTCCAGGAAAAAAATTGTAGTGGAGAGTTAATGGTGGAGATGTGTCTAGAAAGACAGTTGATGATAGCAAATACAGTGTTTAGGAAGAAAGTCAAGCATAAGTACACATGGGAGAGGGTGGTGGATGGAAGGGTGGTAGATAGAGTGTTAGTGAACTATACTGTACAGTGGTAACCAGGAGAATAGTAGGAAGAGTTAAGGATGTACATGTTCTAAGAGGACAGAGTGGTGGAATATCAGATAATTTTTTGGTTGAAGGTAAGTTGAGAGTGGAGGATAGATGGAAAACGAGGAAAAGGACAGAAGGTAGGGAGATGCTTAAAGTGAACTGCTTAAATGAGAAAGAAAAGGAGGAGTACAAAAAGCCAAGAGAGGGGTGGGAAGGAGTGAAGGATAAAATAGAACTAGGAGTGGAGGAGGAATGGGGATGGTTCAAGAAGGGAATCACAATGTGTGCAAAGATGGCGTGTGGAACAAGAAGGACAGGAGGAAATAGAAGGAAGGGTACTGAGTGGTGGGATGAGGAAACAAAGTAGTTTTGTAGAAGAGAAGTATTGAGCATTCACAGATTGGTTACGAAATAGGACAAGAGAAGCATATGAGAGGTACAAAGAAAAGAGAAGAGAAGTAAAGCATAAAAAATACAAAGGAGAGCAGATGTGAAATGGGGTAAGAATATGACAGAAAATTTTGAAAGTAAAACAAAAGATGTTTCGGAAAGAAATTAAGAGAGGAAGAGGAGGCAAATCAAGTAGAGAAGAAAAGATAAACGGTGCAGATGGAGAGGTGATAATGGAAGACAGCAGTAAGAGGAAGATGGGCAGAATATTTTAGGGAGTTGCTAAATGTGAAGGAGAATAGGAAGGAAAAGGTAATGGCACTGGGAAGTATTAAGAAAATGATGGTAATGAGTGAGGAAAATTAAAGAGAAATAAGGAAACATGAGGTGAAGGCAGTTGTTAAGATAATGAGAGCAGGTAAGGCACTTGGGTTGGATGGGTGTCATGCAGAATGTCTTAAAAAGGAAGTACAGTGATGATGGACCTCCTGGTGAGGTTAATTAATGTTTGTTTAAGAGAGGGTAGAATGCTGGAGGACTGGAGGAGTGCCTATATAGTTCCACTTGACAAGGGAAAAGGGACAAGTGTGAGTGTAGTAGTTTTAGAGGGATCAGTTTGTTAAGCGTAGTTGGGAAAGCTTATGGGAGAGTCTTGATTGAGAGGATAAGGAGAGGAACAGAGGGAGTAATTGGTTTGGAACAGTGTGTGTTTAGGACAGGTAAGGGTTGCATTGATCACATTTTGTGGGAAGACATATATGTAAGAAAGTTTTAGGAAAAGGTAAGGATGTTTTTTGGGCCTCTATGGATTTGTAAAAGGCTTATGACAGGGTAGACAGGAAGGCACTGCAGGAGGTATTGGAGATATATGGGATAGGAGGAAAGCTGTTAAGAACAGTCAAGAGTTTTTACGAGAGAAGTAGAGCTTGTGTTAAAATCAGAAATGGAAAGAGTAAATAGTTTTAGAAAAAGCTGGGACTTCACCAGGGATGTGTTATGTTGCCTTGGCTGTTCAATGTATAAATGAATGGGGTGGTGTGAGAGGTAAATGC
Organism: Oratosquilla oratoria; assembly: GCF_046742065.1. Classification (NCBI taxonomy): domain Eukaryota; kingdom Metazoa; phylum Arthropoda; class Malacostraca; order Stomatopoda; family Squillidae; genus Oratosquilla; species Oratosquilla oratoria. The sequence goes on along the minus strand of NC_134788.1, from coordinate 21,372,204 downwards.
AAGGGTAATGGATCTGGGATTGGAGATGGTTAAAGAAAATGGAGAAAAGTAGGAGATAAGCCAGTTGTTGTTTGCTGACAACACTGCACTTTTGGCAGCATCAGAGGAGGGATTGAGGGAGTTAGTGACCAAGTTTGGGAAGGATTGCAAAAAAAGCAAATTGAAGATAAATGTGATGAGATGTACAAAGGAGAAAGTGGCAGCAGACTGGAAGTGAGTATTAAATAAGAGAGACTGGAGGAAATGGATAGTTTTAGATACTTTGGTGCGAATATGGCAGGAAAGGGAGGAGTGGAGGTGGAGGTAGAATGTAGATTGAGAGAAGCAATTAGATATCTTGAATTAAAAAGTGTAATGAGAAATAGACATGTAGGAATGGATGCTAAGAGGAGATTGTATGAAGGAGTGATTGTGCTGACAGCACTTTATGGGGCAGAAACAAGGAATATAAGAGAGAAATATAAATGTATTTGAGATGAGGTGCCTGAGAAATATGATAGGGGTTACTAGGCTGGTTAGAGTGAGAAATGAGGAGGTGAGGAGAACAGAGGTGGAAAGGGTTTGGGAGATTGGGTTGATGAAAGAGTATTGGGATGGTTTGGACACATGGAAAGAATGAATAAAGAAAGATTAGTAAAAGAGGTGTGAAAGGTAGATGTAGAAGGAGGGAATGTAAAGGGGTGATCAAGGATGAGATGGATGGATGGGGTAAAGGAAAGAGGGGAATGTCTGTTGAAGAAGAATGGGAGAAGACAGAAGATAGGGGTGAATGGAGAATGGTTATATATGAATGATATTGTGATGTATGAAAGGGAGTGGGTGGAGGATGGGGGGTGAGGGAATATGTGTGAAAAATAAACTGACACATCCTGAAGGGATTTCTAAACCATCTTTTCCATTTCTGCATGAGGGAACAGAGGGGGGTCACCGATTTAATGAAGTGGCCTTGCTGTGTCATCCAGGAGGAGCCAAGATAAGAGGGAAGGAGGATGGTGGATGGGAGTGGAGTATGTGGGGATGGACTGGGTGGGAGTGGATTTTATGCCTTTGTTTTCTGGCTACCTTCCTTGTAAAGGGGAAAAAGCCTTTGGTATATGCATATATGTATTATCATAAAAGTGTCACAGTTGGTAAGGGAGTCACAGGCTTCCGGGAAGATGACTGGGTTTGTGTATGTAATGCCTCTATGTTTAAATGACCTGTAGGTTGAACATGTCATAGGACTAATTCTCACATTATACATTGTCTTGTTGCTATTTTCACATTTACTGGCATTGCACCTCTGGTAACAGTTCCTTCCTGATTACATCATGATTGTTGAAGTTGTTTTAGTATGTATATGCAATATTTTTTTTCATAGACAAAGAGGTATTTTACTCAATGTAACAAGAAAAAATATGGAAATTTCCTCTACAATTTCATTGATATTATTCAGAAATAATAACACAAGTACACCACTTACCAGTGTATCTGAAAGGATGTGACTTGCATCGCTTATTTGGGTCAGATGAGATGAACTGAATAAACCTTCCTAGAGTTGGTTGTATTTAGATTTTGGTCTTGTTAGCCCAGACGTGGAATGTTGTAGAAATATGTTGAAATATGACTGCTATGGCCTTCTGGGCTGTTTCCCATTTCCAATTCTCATAACATGAGGAAAAAGCCAGAGCAGAACTTTAGTCATTCTGGTTGTATTTACCCAGTTGTATTATACGGGAAAGGAGCTATCCTTGTGGTAACCTGTCTTTGTATCTTTCAGCATCAATTTTCTATTTAAAATCTTGAATGATGTTTGCATGCACTTTTTCTTTGTCTAATTTGTTCCAGGTATCTATCACTCTGTGTGGGAAGTTTTTTTTTTCAGATCTCTTCTGTAATTATCTTTTTTGAGTTTCTTTTTGTGTCCTCTTGTTTTTCCATTGTCCCATTTCAATAAATCATTCTTATCTAAGATTTCCATTCCTTTCATAATTCTATAGATAGTAGGTCTCCTCTTTCCCTTCTTTGTTCCAGAGTTGGTAATTCCAGTTTGGACAGTCTTTGTTCATATGTCATTTTGGAAAGAGTTGGTGCCAGTTTTGTTGTTGCTCTTTGTATTCTTTCTAATTTTTTTTTTTTTTTTTTTATTCTTTTTGGCACTGGGTGTCCATAGTGTTGCTGTGTATTCAAGTTTTGGTCTTATTAATGTAGTTGAAATATTTTTTAACATTTCCTTGTCCAAATAGATAAATGCCACTTTTATTGACCTCAATAAGTTGTAGGTTTCTTCGACTATTTTGTTAATATGTTTGTCCGGTGTCATGTCTTTGCTGATCATCACTCCAAGGTCTTTTTCCAAGTTTACTTTTTTGACCTCTTCACCAATTTTATAATCTCTCAATATTCTGATTTTACTTTTCTAAATTCCATTAGACTACATTTCTTGATATTGAATTTCACTTCCCCCTTTTGAGTCCATTTCCAGATCTTGTCCAAGTCTCGTTGTAATGAGTTGCAATCCTCCTCCGTTTTTACTTTTTGTATTTTTACGTTGTCTGCAAAGAAACTCATATAACACTCTACTCCTCCATCCATGTCATTTATGTATATGGCAAATATGATTGGGGCCAGTAATGATCCCTGCGGGACACCACTTATCATTTCTTCCCAATTTGAGAATTTATATCTAATCATTACTCTCATTTTCCTACCAGTCAGGAAGTCTTTCATCTATTCCAATAATTTTCCTCTGATGCCACTTATTGACTCTATTTTCCTTATTAGTTTCTTGTGTATTTCTTGTGTGGTAGGGTGAATATGCATGTAGCTATTGGATGGTTTTCAGTATATTTCTAATGTAAAAGTTGAGGGCAATGTATAATAGCACCATATTTGTTAGTATTTCTATCTATTTTATGTTTCATTATGGTAAGTACAAAGGGACTTGAATATCAAATGGTTTGTGTACACAACACTCACAATCCTATTACAGTGTATTGCACAATTTCAAAGAGTTAGATGTCAATCTTATGATTACATATTTTCCAGGAAGAGGGTAACTATCACAATTCCTTTGGAAGAGCTATCCATAGAATCCACATGTGTCATGCGATGAAGATGATCTGGTGTGACATCTATGGCACAGCTATATGATGATTCATCTAAGACATCACATGATGACCCACACAGGAGAGAAGCTTTTCCAGTGTGACCTGTGCAATTTTTCTTTCTCAAGAAAGGGTGATCTCACAAAGCATATGAGGACCCACACAGGAGAGAAGCCTTTCCAATGTGACCTGTGTGATGCAGTTTTCTCACAAAAGGATTCTCTTGCAAGGCACATGAGGACCCACACAGGAGAGAAGCCTTTCCAGTGTGACCTGTGTAATTCTGCTTTCTCAGAAAAGGGTAATCTTGCAAACCATATGAGGACCCACACAGGAGAGAAGCCTTTCCAATGTGACCTGTGTGATTCTGCTTTCTCAGAAAAGGGTAATCTCACAAAGCATATGAGGACCCACACAGGAGAGAAGCCTTTCCAGTGTGACCTGTGCAATTCTGCTTTCTCAGAAAAGAGTAATCTTGCAAACCATATGAGAACCCACACAGGAGAGAAGCCTTTCCAATGTGACCTGTGTGATTCTGTTTTCTCAAGAAAGGGTGATCTCACAAAGCATATGAGGACCCACACAGGAGAGAAGCCTTTCCAATGTGACATGTGCAATGCAGCTTTCTCAAGAAAGAATTATCTCACAATGCATAAGAGGAGCCATACAGGAGAGGTTTTCTAGTGTGACCTGTGTGACTCTGCATTTTCACAAAAGGGTTATCCCACACACCTTATGAAGACAAACACAGGAGAGAAGCCTTTCCAATGTGACCTCTTTGATTCTGGTTTTTTGCATAAGACTTCTCTCACAAGATATATGAGGATGGACATTGGAGAGAGCCATTCCTGTGTGATTTGTATGATGAAAAGATCACACTTTACTGACAGCCTGGATTAAGCCAACAGAAAAACAGTTATGCAAGTGATGCCTACACACTTAGAGTCCAGTGTGGCATTCCCTTGGTTTTGCCTGTTAGGTCTTTCAAGAGTGAATTAGTTTGCAGTCCATGCATATGAACGACTAGTCATTGATAACAGTATTCGCCTCATCTATTTAAAGGTCTAGTAAGAAGATTTTGGATTTCTTTATTTTTTGTTATTTCATGAATAAACATAACTTAGAAATCAGAACACTAAAATCTACATTTCTAGCATTTCATGGTCTTGATCTTATCCAAATAGTACATTTTCCATCACTAGGACAACTGATGATGTCAGAGTTGTTGTTTACATTCTTGGACATGGCCAGTAAATACTATTCTCTTATACAAAATCATATTCATGCTTAAGATATTATGAAAAATAACAATATACATATATTCAGCAGACTGTAAAAATGCATATTTTTATAAATTTACAGCAAAATGAATGATCATAAATTGGTGCTTTTATTTCTTTCAGGCTGTACAGGTATCTTGCCTATCATAA
>NC_134788.1:21287688-21362688 GCF_046742065.1 Oratosquilla oratoria | reverse complement strand
CCACCACTCTATGTGGAAAACTGTTTTTCTTCGGATCTCTTCTGTACCTATGTTGTTGTTTTTTCGTATCTTCTTGTGCTTCTCTTGTCCCAGTACAACGAGTCCTCTCTATCGGTTATTTCTGTGCCTTTCATGATTCTGTAGATGGTCAGCAGGTCACCTCTCTCTCTTTCTTGCTCCAGAGTCGGTAACTCCAGTTTAGCCAATCTCTCCTCATATGACAAGTTTGCAAGTGCATGCAGGTGCCATTTTTGTTGCTGCTCTCTATTTTCTTTATATTCTTTTTGGTGACCACAATGTCGCCGCATATTCTAGTCTAGGCCTTGCGAGTGTCATCAGTACTTTTTTCAATAATTTCTTCGTCCAAATATGCAAATGCCACTTTTATTGGTCTTAGCAAGTTGTAGGATTCTCCGACAATTTTGTTTATCTGTTTGTCATAGGACAAGTCGTTTGAGATAATTACACCCAAATCTTTTTCGGATTTCCCCTTCTTTACCTCCTTGGTTTCAATTTCATATTGTCCTGATATTCTGCTTTTTGCTTTTATCAAACTCCATTACGCTACACTTGTTAATATTCAAGTCCACTTATCCATTTCTGACTCCAGTTCCATATCTTATTCAGGTCTTCCTGCATTGATTCGCAATTCTTTTCAGCTTTTACTTTCCTTGATAGTTTGGTGTCGTCTGCAAAGAAGCTCATGTAACATTTCACATCGTCATCCATGTCATTCACATAAATAGCAAACATTATTGGAGCCAATACAGATCCTTGCAAAACTCCACTGATCACCCCTTTCTAATCTGAATATTTTTCTCTGAGCACTACTCCCATCTTTCTACCAATTAGGGAGTCCTCCACCTATTTTAGTAGGTTCCCTTATGTCCCTCCTATATCTTCCATTTTTTTTTTTTTTTTTATAATTTTGTGGTACTTTGTCAAATGTTTTTTGTAAGTCCAGGAAGGCACAATCAGCCCATCCATTCCTTTCTTGCACTTATGTCTATTAATCTTGAGTAGAAACATATCAAGTTTTGTGGCACATGATCTTCCTTGTCTGAACCCAAATTGTCTTGGGTTTGATATATTGTTGTCTTCCAGGTGTTTTACCCATCTATTCTTGATGATTTTCTCACAAATTTTGGCTTAGATAGTACTTGTTAATGAGACTGGCCTATAGTTAGTTGGTTCTTCTTTGTTTCCTCTTTTATATATTGGTACAATGTTAGCATTTTCCAGTCTTTTGGTATTTTTCCTTCTTTGAGTGAGCAACTTATTATGTTATGTATTTTGTCCGCTATTCTTCTTTGCATTCCTTTAGAATCCAATTTGCAATTCCATCCGGGCCATGTGATTTCCTGCCGTCAAGGTTTGATAGGTGCAGTTCCAATATTCCTTTTTGTGTTATTGTTATCTCGTTCATGGGGGGGAGATGGCTTGTCATTACCTTCGTCCCATTATTGTGCTTTCTCTCTATTGAAGACAGATTTGAAATAATTATTCATGACTTCGGCCATTTCTAATTCTTCTGTGTATTCTATATTCCCTTGGCGTAGTTTCACCATTTCCTGTTTGTTTTTAGGGTTACCATTCACGTATCGATAGAATAGCTTAGGTTGGTTGCTCTTTGCATTTATCTACAATATCCTTTTCATTCACCTTGGTCTTTCACCTTGGTCTTTTGGATCACGTGTTGGACTCGTGATCGACAGCTATTTCCCTTCCGGAAGAGAGCTCAGAGCTCGGATGACCGATCTATGGGTAATGCTATGACCTTTCACACAGACACACACACACACACACACACACACACACACACACACACACACACACACACACACACAACTCCCCGCCCACGAGAGTCAGAGTAACGACCCGAATCACAGCGATACCGAAATAATTTCGGCCCTGGGCAGGATTCGAACCAGGTACTGCGAGCACCACCGTACTTCCCAGTCCAGCGCTATACCAACCGCGCCACAGTGTGTGCGCGTGCGTGTACACAGACACAGACACAGACACGCACGCACGCACACACACACACACACACACACACACACACACATACACACACACACACACACACACACACGGGACCCCACGAGCATAGCTCCCCTTCCCGTAAAATACAACTAGGTAAATACAACTAGGTAAATACACACACACACACACACACACACACACACACACGGAGAACCTACAATTTATTGAGGTCAACAAAAGTGGCATTTATCTATTTGGATGAGGAAATGATAAAAAAAATAACTACACTAATAAGACCAAAACTCAAATACGCAGCAACACTATGGACACCCAGTACCAAAAAGAATATAAGAAAAAGATAGAAAGAATACAAAGAGCAACAACAAAACTGGCTCCAATTCATTCCAAAATGACATATGAACGAAGATTGTCCAAATTGGAATTACCAACTCTGGAACAAAGATGGGAAAGAGGAGACCTACTAACTATCTATAGAATTATGAAAGGAATGAAAGGATTAGATAAGAAATGTTTATTGAAATGGGCCAATGAAAAAAAAGGACACGAAAAGAAACTCAAAAAAGATAATTACAGTCGAGATTTGAAAAAATAGCTTCCCACACAGAGTGATAGATACCTGGAACGAATTAGACAAAGAAACAGTGTGTGCAAACACCATTCAAGATTTTAAGAAAAAACTTGATGCCGAAAGATACAAACACGGGTCATTACGAGCATAGCTCCCTTCCCGTATAATACAACAATTAGGTAAATACAAGTAGGCAAATACACTCACAAACTCCCCGACTCTCGTGGGCGGGGAAGTGTGTGTGTGTGTGTGTGTGTGTGTGTGTGTGTGTGTGTGTGTGTGTGTGTGTGTGTGTGTGTGTGTGTGTGTGTGTGTGTGTGTAAGGTCATAGCATTACACATAGATTGGTCATACGAGCTCTGAGCTCTCTTCCGGGAGGGAAATAGCTGTCGATCACGAGTCCAACACGTGATCCATAGACCAAGGTGAATCACACACACACACACACACACACACACACACACACACACACACACACACACACACACACACACACACACACACACACACACACACACACACACACACACACACACAAGCCAGAGAACCGGGGTTCGATTCCCCGGTCGGGCGGAGATAAGTTGGGTTTGTCTCCTTTCACGTGTAGCCCCTGTTCACCTAGCGGCGAGTAGGTACGGGACGTTAGTCAAGGAGTTGTGACCTTGCTGTCCCGGTGTGTGGTGTGTGAGTGGTCTCAGACCTACCCAGAGATCGGCTAATAAGGAGCTCTGAGCTCACTGCCGTAGGGTGGTGTCTGGCTGTCTCGACAGAGACTGCAGCAGATCCGTGGTGAATACACACACACACACACACACACACACACACACACACACACACACACACACACACACACACACATAGACGTGGGCGGGGAGTTGGGTGTGTGTTTGTGTGTGCAAGGTCATAGCATTACCCATACAGCGGACCTACGAGCTCTGAGCTCTCTTCCGGGAGGGAAATAGCTGTCGATCACGAGTCCAACACGTGATCCAAAGACCAAGTGAATACACACACACACGCGCGCGCGCACACACACACACACACACACACACACACACACACACACATATGTATATATATATATATGTATATATATATATATATATTATATACATATATATATATATATATATATATATATATATATAAATATATATATATATATATATATATATATACATATAATTCTCAATTACGCAAATTATACACAGATCACGCTGGCTATGTAGATCGTACACCAAAATGTATTGATATTATGTAATTTTTGTCTTCATTCTCAAAATTTATTCTCCCTAATAACCGACCAAAACAGATACGAAGCAAATAAGCAGTTTGTTACGTTACTTGACCAATATATACATCGGTTGAACAGTCTTTTAAATCTTCAAATTATCATATCATATGATTGACGGAAAGTTAAGAGTTTAGCCTCACAACCGACCACGGCCAGGAGCTTACGACCGCCGCGCAGGGTAGACATGAGACGATGTCCGACCGCGAGAATATGGAATAAGCGCTTCGTTAGGTGTTCTGACTCCTTCGTTTACTCCAACCACGAGAATTCCTATCCTGATTTTGTTTTGTTTCCTTTGTTTATACTCCGCCCGCCTCCTTCATCTTTTCTGTTGCTTTCCATATTTTGTGTAGTGTCTCCTTTTTAACATCTATTTTTGTTTTCCCGTATAAGAATTTTCTTGCTGTCAATTCGTTATTGCCACCATATACTGTTTTACTCCATTATTCTTCAAGTTCCTGGCATTGTTTATTTACATATGACGTCTTAGACAGCGAAGGCTTGAGTTGCACGCTTTCATCTATTTGATGAGCTTGTTTTCGTGGCTGTCTTTTGTACAGACTACAGGCCAAGCAAGTATGCCTTTGTTGAATTCGTAAGTGAAATCATATAGTGGTAAAGTAGCTTAGTGCATACGATGTGTGTTTACTTTTGGCATTTGCTACACCTCACTTACCGTTTGGTAGTGTAATTGGGATTATTGGCATTCTGAACAGGGATAAATGTGAAGGTATTTAATATTTATCAAGATGTTTGCCAGCTTGGCACCTGCAATTACCTATATAGTCGGTTAGGTCTTATCATTCTGAATGTTTTAACCACAGATATAAGTACTGCAAACTAATAGTTACAGTAGTGCCAATAGCTATTTAAGAATTTTTCAGATGAGTGGACATCTATTTTTATAACTTTACCAAGCCCAAGGGGATAGGTTGGGTCAGGTCAGGTCTCACTGCTGCAGTTCCTCTTATCAATTAGTATTTTAAAACCCATATACAAGTATCACAAAATGATGGTAATGTTGGTAGCAATTCTTAGATAATTGAGACTGGCAAATATTGTGGTATATTATAAAGATATTCACCAGTCTCACAACTGCCAACTTTAACTCTGTCATTGGCTAACTCTTATCATTGTGAGTATTATGAGCTTCATATATAACTATTGTTAATTAGTATTAACATTGGTAGCAATTAAAAATAAAACAGACTGATAAGCATCTTTATCATTAATATGTAGATACACGCGAAAACAAGTGCAGCACCACCATCACGCTGATACTGTTTACAACGCCATATTTTGTGACCCATTGGATTTTGTTTCGCTTAGTTTTAATGCGTGCATCATTCAGTGCATGTGCAGGGTATTCAAATTATCTTGTTGTTGTGCAAGTGTATGCCCGATTCTTCAAAGGCAAACAAATATTCACCGATTCTAATGCAAATTTGATTATCAACCTCGGCAAATTAGTTTTCCGAGTAAAAATATTAAGGGAAAGCACCAAGAAACCAATATTTTAATGTGAGAAAACTGTTTTTTAACCTATTTTCTCCCTGATATGAGGAGCTCAAGATTGTTGGGTATTGCTTACTTGGTGATTTGTTGACCCAAAAACCTTCGCATGCTAAGTTGCATGTCAATTGAGCCAGTGGTGATAAATGTTCAGTTTTTCACATGGGCGCAATATAAAAATAGAAAATTAAGTATTCATTTTGTAAATTATAATGTATCAAGGTAATATATAATTTTGTGGGCAGAAATAAAAAACAAAAAAGTTGCTAAAACAAATTTCGTAAGTAATGAAGTTGTGTCAGACGAATGGTACACCATGTTTGTTATGATAGATGCCGACTTCGAAGAAATGAAAGGATGATAAATTGGAATTCGTCTAACCTAACCTGTGTTTAATAAATCAGTACCTGTAATTTATATGTCATCCGGATCGTCCTCGTCGTCATCGTTGTGAGAGACGTTGGCGGGCTTTTCAGCAGATTTGCTTGTAGCAAGGTATCTTTTATTTTTATTTCCACCCAGAAAATCACATATTATGATCATGTATTATAATTTACAAAATTAATACTTAATTTTCTAAATCTATAATACGCCCATGTAGAAACTGAACAAATATCCCAGTAGTTTGGATTTTATTGATTATTTCTAAATTGACAACAGTTGCCATGGCAACATGATAGGTGTTAGTAAGAATTGTATAAGAAGAAGGTCCTGCAATGTTAATGACATGCTCAGTTGATTTGTTGACCCATAAAACCTTTACATGCCAAGTTGCATGTCAATTGGGCTAGTGGTTTGGATTTTATTGATAATAATCTAAAAATTGACAACTTCATAGTTGCCATGAAAAGGCAAATATGGTATGATGGAGATGTCTCATATTGTTTTTGACATGCTCATGTGATTTCTTGATCCATAAAACCCAAGAATTCTGAATTTTAATGAAATTGGACCTGTGGTTTAGAGTTAATGTGTATTTCTTTCCTAAATCTTTACTAATTACCACCCTTGACAAGCCAAGTGTAACATTATTTGGGAAAAACGAAGAAAATTTTACCCTGGTTTGATTCACCCCATCGAGAAAAATTACTTTATACAGAAAGATATTGTGAAAGACATTCTTAAGAAAAGTGATTGAAAGAAATTCAAAAGTAATGAAGAAATACAAAACCATAGGAGGGAACAGTAGTCAGAGTAGTAAACAGTAACAGGGGAAGCAGGGGGTGAAAGAGGGTCTTGATTGAGAGGATTAGGAGAGGAGCAGAAGGAGAAATTAGTGAGGAACAGTGTGGGTTTAGGACAGGTAGGAGTTGTGTGGATCAGATTTTTGTGGTAAGACAGATATGTGAAAAGTTTTAAGACAAGGTAAGGATGCTTTTTGGGGCTTTATGGATTTGGAAAAGGTTTAGTACAGGGTAGACAGGAAAGCACTGCAGGTGTTGCAGATATATGGGATAGGAGGAAAGCTTTTTAGAGCAGTCAAGAGTTTTTACAAGAGTAGTAGAGTGGCCTTGCTGTGGATGTGCTGTGTCTTGCAACACTGCTTCTGACCCAGGGCAGTGGACAGGATGCAGGGATGACCTGTCATCCAGGAGGTGCCAAGATGAGAGGGAGGGAGGAGGGTGGAGGGAAATGGAATATGTAGGGGATGGAATGGGTGGGATTGGTTCTATGCCTTTCTTATTGGCTACCCCCTGTGTAAGGGGAAAAAGCCTTTGGTATATGTATGTATGTATGTAGTAGAGCTTGTGTTAAAATCAGAAATGGAGAGAGTGAATAGTTTGAGGTAAAGGTGGAACTTCACCAGGGAGGTGTTATGTCACCTTGGCTATTCAATTTAAACATGAATGGGCTGGTGTAAGAGGTAAATGCAAAGGTAATAGTTTCGGGGATTGGAGATGGTTAAAGAAAATGGAGAAAAGTGGGGGATAAGCCAGTTGTTGTTTGCTGACACCGCTGCACTTGTAGGAGGATCAGAGGATGGATTGAGGAAGTCAGTGATGGAGTTTGGGAAGGATTGCAAAAGAAGTAAATTGAAGATAAATGTGGGTAAAAGTAAGGTGATGAGATGTATAAGGGAAGAAAGTGGCAGCAGACTGGTAGTGAGTATTAAAGGAGAGAGATTGGAGGAAGTGGGTAGTTTTAGGTACTTGGGTGCGAATGTGGCAGGAAAGGGAGGAGTTGAGGTGGAGGTAGAATGTAGTTTGAGAGAATCAATTGAATGCCTTAAAGGATTAAAAAGTGTAATGAGAAATAGACATTTGGGAATGCATGCTATGAGGAGATTGTATAGAGGAGTGATTGTGCTGACAGCACTTTATGGGGCAGAAACATGGAACATAAGAGAGTACTTTGAATGTGTTTGAGATGAGGTGCCCAAGAAGTATGATAGGGTTAACAAGGCTAGAGTGAGAAACGAGGAGGTGAGGAGGAGAATGGGTGTGGAAAGGGAGTTGGGAGATAGGATTGATGAAGAAGTATTGGGATGGATTGGACACATGGAAAGAATGAGTGAAGAAAGATTAATATAGGAGGTGTGGAAGACAGAGGTAGAAGGAGTGAACATGAAGGAGTGACCAAGGATGAGATGGATGGATTGGGTAAATGGGGCATTGGGTTTCACCTGCGTCTGTCACCTCCATAACTATGTGTTTACTTCTGTTACTGTTTCCTTGTATGATTTTGTATTTCTTCTTTCACTTTCAACTTTCTTTTCATCACTGTCTTAAGGGGAACCCCCACCCCCAGATTTAAGAAGAATTCGAAAAAAAAAAAATTATTGCATAAATACATAGTAGGGATCTTGCTCTAGATGCTGTGAAGTGTTTTTATCATACCGCCATTTTTAAAGGATTCAAAGGGCCTACCCTCCCTCCCCCCTGCAGCCACATGCTGTGCACGACCATTGTTTACATATGTTTTGACCATATTTTACTCTATTTTTTTGCATTTGATGCACTTATAAAGTTTTCTCTTACGTCCAGCATGCACGTGACTATGTGGTGTAAGGAAGTTCAGCCTGTACGACTGGCAGTGGCTTGATAGCCTTACAAAGTAAAGGACATGTACATGCTAGCTTGCTGCGTTCACTAATTTGCCGTGTGAAATTCGCATCTATTTTTCAGTGAAGAGAAATTTGAAGATATTAGCCATGCCTAAGCTATCCAAACAAAAGGCACACTTGCAGAAGATAAGAACGTCTACATTAGCAACTCAAGGGGAGAAAGAAAGAACCTCAGCATCAATTTTGTTATCACCACCTCCGCCACCACCACTAGTACTCCCTTCAGCAGCTCTCTCCCTGCCATCTACATCCACATCCTCAGCACCTGATCCTCTGTCCTCTACACCTATATCAGACACCTTGTCTCTACGCAAACAACTGTTTGGTAACAAGTGGCTACAAGGATGCCTCCTTGTTGCAACACCTTGGGTTTAGAGTCTCAGACCTCACAGTGATGTCCCTGATGCAGCAAGAGCCTGTTCCAACACCAGAAAGGACACCCAAGTAAAGAAAGAGAGCTGAATCCCAGCAATCAGACTACCTTGCTGGGTCATTCAAGACCAAGAACTCAAACTTTGCGACAAAGAGTAACGTGGCACCTTATGAGACCCTCACTTTGAGTGAATAATATCCTACACTGTAGGAGGGTACAAAGTGCCTGAGTTACTTGAAAGATGCAAAATCATCATGAAAATACAATGGAACCTGTTTTCAATGGGTCTTAGGAGGTCCAATGTAAAATTTAGTCAAACTAAGAAAAAAAAAAAACTTTAACACTCGTTTCTGAAAAATGTAAGTTTTTGATACACAAAGTCTATCTCATACCTTAATTTTCAACCGATTTTTGCATATGAGGTCTATATTAATAGCTAGATGAATGACAAAAAATGAAATAGAGAGTTTTTTTTGCATATGTTAAATAGAATTTTTTTAATAACGTATCAAAATAAAAATTGTATTTTTTTTCCCCTTGGCGTTAAACAACGATATTAAAAAAACTTTCAATTTTTTTTTTTTTTTTTATGTAGAAGGTTCTTTTGCTGTAAAATGGAAGAAATCGAATAAAAATTGTAAGAGGAGATAGGATTTGAAAGTAGCCCAAAAATATGGTATTTTTTACGTTTTTTATTAAAAAAAATAAATAAATAAACTACTGGTCAGATCTGAATAGAACTCAAGCTGAGAAGGTTTCCTCAGACCTAGATATCACACAGAAAAAATCAGCAAGATCCTTCAGAAAAAAAGAAAAAAGAAAGAAAGAAAGAAAAAAAAAAAAAAAAAAAAAAAAAAAATTGGGTGGGGGGTCCCCATAAGTATGTCTTTCACCATATCTCTCTGTAGGAAGTAATATTTCTGTATGGGGTGAATTAAATGGAGGTAAAATTTTTCTCTTCCCAAATGATATTACACTTGGCTTGTCAGTGTACACCAAGGGACTCCCTACTGGGATCCTCAATATATTTCCTACACCACCTCTGCACTGACTTTACGACTTTCTTAGTCCAATGATCTTTACTGTTACAACAAAGTGCCTCCCCCTAAGGGTGTGACTTTACTCACATGAACCAATAGATTGTTCTCCTCCATCTCTTCTCCGATCAGAAAGACTGTTATAAACGTCTTAACCAATACTGCTTACTCATTCACAATATCAATGCATGAATGGCTTAGTTTACATATTGTTACATCAGCATTTAATGAAGCAGCCTTGCTGTGGATGTGCTGTGTTTTGCAATCCTGCTTCTGACTTGGGGCAGTGGGCGAGATGCAGAGATGATCCTTCCTCCAGGAGGAGCCAAGATAAGAGGGAAGGAGGGTGGTGGATGGGAGTTGAGTATGTGGGGATGAAATGGGTGGGAGTGGAATTTATGCCTTTGTTTTTTGGCTATCTTCCTTTCAAAAGTGAAAAAAACTTTGGCATATGTATGTATTATCACACAAGTGTCAACAATCATTAGGGAGTCACAGGCTTCCTGGAAGATAACTGGGTTTATGTATATAATGCCTCTGTGTTTAAATGGCCTGTAGGTTGAAAATGTTAAATCACTAATTCTCACATTATACATTGTCTTCTTGCTATTTTCAACTTTACTGGGATTGCACCTTTGATAGCGGTTCCTTCCAGATTACATCGTGGTTGTTGAAATTGTTTTAGTAGGTATAACATTTTTTTTTTATATAATTAGACAAACAGGGATCTTACTTAATGTGACAAGAAAAAATATGGAAATTTCCTCTACAATTTCATTTATTACATTATTCAGGAATAATAACACAGACACACCACTTACCAGTGTATCTGAAAGGATGTGACTTGCATCACTTATTTGGGTCAAATGAGATGAACTTCCTAGAGTTTGTCATATCTAAATTCTGGTCATATGTGCCCAAATGTGGAATGTTGTGGAATTATGTTAAAATACGACTGCTGCGGCCATCTGGCATGTTCCTCACTTCCAAATCTCATGACATGATGAAAAAGCCAGAGCAGAACTTTAGTCATTCCGGTTGTGGTGAGGTGAGTATACATGTCTATTGGATGGTTTTCAGCATATTTCTACTGCGAAAGTAGAATACGATATGTAATAGCACCATAGCTGTTATTATTTCTCATTTATGTTACATTATGGTAAGTATAAAGGGTATAAAGGGACTTGAATATTAATGGTTTGTGTACACAGTATTCACAACCCTATTACAGTGTATTAAACAATTTCAAAGAGTTAGATGTGAATCTTATGATTACATATTTTCCAGGAAGAGGGTAACTATCACCATTCCTTTGGAAGAGCTATCCATAGAAGCCACATGTGTCACATGATGAAGAGGATCTGGTGAGACATCTATTGCACAGCTACATCATGAATCGTCTAAGACATCACATGATGACCCACAGAGGAGAGAAGCCTTTCCAGTGTGACCTGTGTGATTCTGCTTTTTCACAAAAGGGTTATCTTAAGAAGCATATGAGAACCCATACAGGAGAGAAGCCTTTTCAGTGTGACCTGTGCGATTCTGGTTTCTCAGAAAAGGTTAGTTTCACAAGACATATGAGGACCCACACAGGAGAGAAGCCTTTCCAGTGTAGGACCCACACAGGAGAGAAGCCTTTCCAGTGTGAACTGTGCAATTCTGCTTTCTCAAGAAAGGGTCATCTCACAAACCATATGAGGACCCACACAGGAGAGAAGCCTTTCCAGTGTGACCTGTGTGATTCTGCTTTTTCACAAAAGGGTCATCTCACAAAGCATATGAGGACCCACACAGGAGAGAAACCTCACCAGTGTGACCTGTGTGATTCTGCTTTCTCAGAAAAGGGTAATCTCACAAATCATATGAGGACCCACACAGGAGAGAAGCCTTTCCATTGTGACCTCTGCAATGCAGCTTACTCACTAAAGGATTCTCTCACAAAGCATATGAGGACCCACACAGGAGATAAGCCTTTCCATTGTGACCTCTGCAATGCAGCTTACTCACTAAAGGATTCTCTCACAAAGCATATGAAGACCCACACAGGAGAGAAGCCTTTCCATTGTGACCTCTGCAATACAACTTTCTCAAAAAAGGATTCTCTCACAAAGCATATGAGGACTCACACAGGAGAGAAGCCTTTCCAATGTGACCTGTGCAATTCTGCTTTCTCATTAAAGTGTAATCTCATAAAGCATATGAGGACCCACACAGGAGAGAAGCCTTTCCAGTGTGATTTGTGCAATTCTGCTTTCTCAAGAAAAGGTCATCTCACAAATCATATGAGGACCCACACAGGAGAGAAGCCTTTCTGGTGTGACCTGTGTGATTCTGCTTTCTCACAAAAGGTTTCTCTCACAAGTCATATGAGGACCCACACAGGAGAGAAGCCTTACCAGTGTGACCTGTGTGATTCTGCTTTCTCAGAAAATGGTCGTCTCACAACCCATATGAGGACCCACACAGGAGAGAAGCCTTTCCATTGTGACCTCTGCAATGCAGCTTTCTCAAGAAAGGATTATCTCACAAAGCATATGAGGACTCACACAGGAGAGAAGCCTTTCCAATGTGACCTGTGCAATGCAGCTTTCTCAAGAAAGGATTCTCTCACAAAGCATATGAGGAGCCATACAGGAGAGGTTTTCTAGTGTGACCTGTACAACTCTGCTTTTTCACAAAAGGGATATCCCACTCAGTATATGAAGACTCCCACAGGAGAGAAGCCTTTCCAGTGTGATCTCTTTGACTGGTTTTTCACATAAGACTTCTCTCACAAGGCATATGAGGATGGACATTGGATAGAAGCCATTCCTGTATGACCTGTATGATGAAAAGATCACAGTTTTTTTGAGGGCTTGGATTAAGCCAGCAGAAAGACAGTTACGCAAGTGATGGCTGCACACTTAGGATCCTGTGTGGCGTTCCTTTTGTTTTACCTGTTTGTTTTACATTCAAGAGTGAACAAAATTCATTCTTATAGTTCAATATATGAGGAATTTGTCCTCTATGTACAAAAAATATTAACGGTTGTCCTGGTAAAGACCCATGAAGTATGAGTATTTACCTGAATTGGGTTGCAGTCCATGCATATGAATGACTAGTCATTGATGATGGTATTCACCTCATCTATTTAAAGGTCAACTGAGGTTTTGGATCTCTTTATTTTTTGTTATATCATGTTTGACAATAACTTAGAAGTTAGAACACTGAAATGCACATATTTAGAATTTTATAGTTTTGATTTTATCCAAGTAGCATAATCTTAAAAGTGCCTGATAGCAGACGAACTTTTCAATGTCGTAGTTACATTTTCCACCGCTGGGACAACTGATGACATTAGGGTTGTTGTTTATATTCTTGGACATGGCCAGTAAGCAACACAATGGAGATTTCACAGTGAGTGAAGAAGAGTTATTGGATTTGGATGCTCCATCATGTTCCAGCGTGGGTATGGTTCAAGGATACACGTATGAACCAATTCGGATATCCAAATGACTCAACTGATGAAAAACGTGTTGAGAGCGAGGAAACTTCAGAGGATGAATGCCCAGAACAAGCAGGAAATAAGGACTGGTGAGTTCGTTGGAATGCATTATTGCATGCACGCTTTACATACATAAACGTACACCACCAACCACACACCACACCAGACAAGACACATGATTTCGTTGGTTTGTCATCAGAGGTGCAGTTGAAGGTTTGAAGGCATGAAATGGTAGGCCTGATACCCAGCAGACATTGATGGGCCTGGCCCTATCTACCAGGCCCCAGCATGCCCAGCAGGGCTGGTTTTATTTTATTTTCTTGGAAAAATACCCACACAACCACCAAGATGACCACATCCACAGTGCATGAATAGTTCATCTGTTCATGCAAGGAGGTTAGCATGGTTAGGCCTATGGCATTCATGCCATAGACCTATAGGCAAGCAGAAGAAATTTTGATTAAATTT
Source organism: Oratosquilla oratoria (assembly GCF_046742065.1). NCBI lineage: Eukaryota > Metazoa > Arthropoda > Malacostraca > Stomatopoda > Squillidae > Oratosquilla > Oratosquilla oratoria. The sequence continues at coordinate 21,348,878 of NC_134788.1, read as the reverse complement.
TCTGACATTTGCTCAGGTTGTTACTTTATTCCAGGTAGCCTGTAGCTTGCAGAAATAGCTAACCCCCCCTGGACTACCCATTTCCCATCGCATGGCCTTGCTAAAATTCATGAATTTGACTATTTCAGGTGCAGCTGTGGACATTGTGTCACAGCAAAAGGGCAGAGAGAGCTTGTGTTGCTCTGATTCCAGTGCATCACCCAGCACTCAGAATTTTCATTGTCTACCTGAATCCATATGCTCTTGAATTGACAATGTATAGAATCAATGACAATGGGGTGATTGGGAATGACCAACCTCTGCACAAGTGAATAGTCCTATATATGTGCAGGTAGGATTACAGTATTTCAGTTACATATAAGCCCAGGCCTTTTAATTTGAATAATATTGCTGAAATTTTGGTAGTTGTGTTTTGAAGTAAATATTACTAATCTTATATTAAATTATATTTATTCTTAAAATATGTCTGAAAAATAATATATATATATATATATATATTAGTCTATGTAGAAATGCATGTTTTATGAATTTAAAGCAAAATGAATGATCATAGCTTGGTACTTTTATTTCTTTAAGGCTGTACAGGTATCTTGCCTATCATAATTTAGTGGAGTGGTGTTGGCAAGGACTGAGCAAATGAAATCACCTGCCCCTTCCAGTGTGCGCCAGACCAAATTAGGAAAAAATGGCCTGTACCAGATGGACATTACACAGGATTTAAATACCCTTCAGTAATGACTTTGGTTCAGATTCTTGGAATTATATTCGGAATACCATGTGTCCTTGGTATATGAAAAAATTCAGTGTGTTGAAGATTAAACCTGGACCTTTTTTTTCTGGATGATGTCAGACTTCTCTTGATTTTCATACTTGGAAAAGACTGGTTCAGGAACTTTCTTAGCGGACTGAAGTTTGGCATCTCTTGTAAGTTTGTATGATGGATATTCAGAACGCAACCTCAGTAATTCGCCAAACAAAATTTGTACATATTCTGTAAATAAAAAATGGAGATTTACATTTTGTACATTTTATTTCGTTTTGTCATATAATCAAAATAATACCAAATTTTTAGGTGAGTGTTTTGAATCTATCACAGTGCTCCAGTAGGAAGTCCTATGCAGTTTCACAGTTTGGATGTTATATGTAGCACAATAATGCTTCATACACTCACCATATGTTAGATCAACTTTCTCCTTTGCCACTCCAACACCTGTTTTGGCTTTGGGAAAAGATATAGCCCATTGTGTGTCTAATTTTGTTTTTTCTGCTATCTATATGAATTTTCATTGAAGGACAGCAAGTAGTAGTCTGAAAGTGGAAGATTAATAATGATGATTTCTAATCACCATGCATACATTTTACCATTCTCAATATGAATTCAGACCCCTTTTGCTTGAATTATCATAGTGAAATTACATCAGATGTTTGAAGTTACATATGTACTTGCCTTCCTTTCATTGCTTCATAAAAAAAAAAAAAATAGTGGTGGGACTTGGGAGCAAAGAAGCACACAACTTTGTGATATGATTCCAGCGCTGATGTTTGGTTCGTTGAATCACTGTTGCAACTTCAAGCAACATAATAAACCATTTTCAAACTAAATACTTGATAAAACCTTGCCAACACACAAAATATGACATCACTGATCAAGTTGGCAACACAGCATGGTATTTTATAATACACACACATGATGTGAATCAGAATGTAATCATCAAGCTTGATGTCAGTCTTACGAGAACAGCTGAAGGTCGGCAAAGGAAAAGTTCGTCTGCTACTGATATTTTGATAGGCCTTTTCATCACTGCATAATAATCAGGATTTATTTTTCATTATTTTAGCAAATAATCACCAATTCTTTGAAAACCTCTGTTGACTTTTAAAGCCTTTCACTTGCCTGGTTGCTGTTTAGATTTAGTTGTAGCCAATTGGGTTTGACTCGTAGTACAGTTTGGCCAGTTTACTTCTAGTTGCACCCTAGTTTGTAGTTGCCCCAGTTGCAGTCTATTTTGTAGTTGTCCCAGTTGTTCATTTGTACTTGTTTTATAAAGGTAGTAGCTGTTGAGGATGTCTCAATAATGTTATCTTTGACAAACCTTGTGAAATGTGTAGCAACCATACAGTGAGGGGAATCCACATAATTGTGGCTGTGCCATTCCAGCACTTGCAATGTCCCAGTTCCAGCAGAGGACCACATAGTCCTGGCAGTAGTCATTCCAGCAGGTGTGGTGGAGCAGCAGACTGACTTTGTCCAGTGCTAACTTTGTAGATATTTCGGTTCTGTAGTATCCTAATCAAACATCCTTAGAAGATTGTTTGCATTATTTCTTCCTAACCCCCCCCCCCTTATTCAACAGCTTGGATATGTCCTTCTAATTATTAATGTTTAATGTTGATATTAGACTAGTTAAGAATTTTACCTGGTAATTTCCCATGACCTCTGGGATATCCATCTGCCCCCCCCCTCCCCCACATTTTACAAGGGTCCCAGCCATTGGAAAAGGGCAGGAGCCCCCATACCTGTGGACCATGTGTGGTGGAGAACACTCTACTTTGACCACAACCTGTGTGATGCAGCTTTCTCACAAAAGGAGCCTCTCACAAGGTATATGAGAACCCACAGGTGCCTCTCAAATGTGACATAGTGACTTGCACTGGTGAGAATCCATTCCAGTGCGATTTGTGCTGTGAACAGTGTTCCTTCTAAGCTGTATTTACCTAGTTGTATTATACGGGAAGGGAGCTATGCTCGTGGTGACCCGTCTTTGTATCTCTCAGCATCAAGATTTTTCTTAAAATCTTTAATAGTGTTTGCACACACTGTTTCTTTGTCTAATTTGTTCTAATTATCTATCACTCTGTGTGGAAAGCTTTTTTTTTCAGATCTCTTCTGTAATTATCTTTTTTTAGTTTCGTCCTCTTGTTTTTCCATTGTCCCATTTCAATAAGTCATTCCTATCTAAGATTTCCATTCCCTTCATAATTCTATTGATAGTTATTAAGTCTCCTCTTTCCCTTCTTTGTTCCAGAGTTGGTAATACTATTTTGGGCAGTCTTTGTTCATATGTCATTTTGGAAAGAGTTGGTGCCAATTTTGTTGTTACTCTTTGTATTCTTTCTAATTTTTTTATATTCTTTTTGGTACTGGGTGTCCATAGTGTTGCTGCATACTCAAGTTTTGGTCTTATTAATGTAGTTAAATTTCTTTTAATTTTTTCCTCATCCAAATAGGCAAATGCCACTTTTATTGACCTCAATAAATAGTAGGTTTCTCCAACTATTTCATTAATATGCTTATCCGGTGTCATGTCTTTGCTGATCATCACTCCAAGGTCTTTTCCCTAGTTTACTTTTTTTACTTCTTCACCAATTTTATAATCTTTCGATATTCTGTTTTTACATTTTCCAAATTAAATAAAATTTGGAGTGAGTGAGTGGTTCGAGGTAAAGGTGGGACTTCGTCAAGGATGCGTTATGTCGCCCTGGCTGTTCAACTTATACATGGATGGGGTATTGCGAGAGGTAAATGCAAGGGTAGTGGGTCAGGGATTGGAGATGGTTAAAGAAAATGGAGAAAAGTGGGAGGTGAGCCAGCTGTTGTTTGCTGACGACACTGCGCTTGTGGCAGGATCGGAGGAGGGACTGAGGAAGTTGGTGACAGAGTTTGGGAGAGTATGTGATAGAAGAAAGCTAAAGATAAATGTGGGTAAAAGTAAGGTGATGAGATGTACAAGGGGTGAAAGTGGCAGTAGACTGGAAGTGAGCATAAAGGGAGAGCGACTGGAGGAAGTGGATAGTTATAGATACTTGGGTGCGAAGGTGGAGGTAGAATGTAGATTGAGAGAAGCAAGTAAATGCCTTGGTGGATTGAAGAGTGTAATGAGGAATAGACATTTAGGAATGGATGCTAAGAGGAGACTGTATGAAGGAGTGATTGTGCCAACAGCACTGTATGGGGAAGAAACATGGAACATAAGAGAGAAAGGGTTTGAATGTGTTTGAGATGAGGTGTCTGAGAAGTATGATGGGGGTTACTAGGCTAGATAGAGTAAGAAATGAGGAGGTGAGGAGAAGAACGGGCATGGAAAGGGAGTTGGGAGATAGGGTTGATGAAAGAGTATTGGGATGGTTTGGACACATGGAAAGAATGAGTGAAGAAAGACTAGTAAAAGAGATGTGGAAGGCAGATATGGACGGAGTGAACATGAGGGGACGTCCTAGGATGAGGTGGATGGATGGGGTGAAGGGGGCTTTGGGGAAGAGGGGAATGTCTGTTGAGGAAGGACGGGAGAGGACAGAAGACAAGGGTGAATGGAGAATGGTTGTATATGGATGATGTTGTGATGCATGAGGTGGAATGGGCAGGGGGATGGGGGGTGAGATTGTATGTGTGAGAAAAATTTGACGCAGCCCAAAGGGATTTCTCCCTGTCTTCTCCTTTTCTGCATGAGAGGACGGAAAGGGGGGGTCGCAGATTTAATGAAGCGGCCTTGCTGTGGATGTGCTGTGTCTTGCAACACTGCTTCTGACCCAGGGCAGTGGACATGGTGCAGGGATGACCTGTCATCCAGGAGGTACTAAGATAAGAGGGAGGGTGGAGGGGTGTGGAGTGTATTCAGGGATGGAATGGGTGGAAATGATTTTATGCCTTTTACTTTTTGGCTACCTCCCTTGTAAGGGGGGAAAAGCCTTGGTATATGTATGTACTTTTTCCAAATTCCATTATACTACATTTCTATAGGACGGTCATCTAATCTCATAAAAGACATTGACAGACTGGAAAAAGTACAACAGCGAGCCACAAAACTGATTCTAAATATCCAAAAAAAATCATACGAAAATTGACTAAGTCCATTTCCAGACATTGTCCAAGTATTGTTGTAATGAGTTGCAATCCTTCTCCGTTTATACTTTCTTTAGTATTTTTGTGTCGTCTGCAAAGAAATTCATATAACACTACTCCATAATCCATGTCATCTATGTATGTAGCAAACATGATTGGGGCCAGTACTGATCCCTGTGGGACACCACTTATCATTTCTTCCCAATTTGAGAATCTATCTCTAATTACTACTCTCATTTTCCTCCCAGTCAGGAAGTCTTTCATCCATTCCAATAATTTTCCTTTGATGCCACCTATTGACTCTGTCTTCCTTATTAGTTTATTGTAAGGTACCTTATCAAATGCATGCACACACGTATTACAACTAGTGCATGAAGGAAAAAATGGACACAAGGTTTTTGTGAAGAAATTGAATTTGCGAAATAAATTGTATAATTTCATAACAATGGATTACAACAAATATGATATTTTGAGAAACATGTCAATGACCTGTAAAATGGAAGTGTACAAATTCATAATTTCACATGTGAGATCATTTGTACTGTGGTGGTTATTCATCACCAATAGTTGTTCAGTCAAGTGAAATAAAACGAGAAGCATGACATCAATTTCGACCTCTCAGATAGTCCTTGTTTGCCTGAAAAGTGTGAATACTTAATACAATTCCATTTTTTTTCCTAATGTATCAAATATTATTTGGAAAAATAATAAGAAAATCAATAAAGTTCTCCACGAAGACCATCTGTTAAGGAATATCAACATTAGCAAAGATACTGATGAAAAAAAGACTACTAAAAGAGCCTTGGAATAGTAGAAATATTAGCTAAAGAGGAACAGAGCCAAAGCAAAAATTGGAAGTCAGAAATTATGTTCAAGGAAAAGGGAGCCACTAGACTCATCCTATTCTACTTTACTTGAGAGGTAAACAAAGAAAATAAACGTGATAACCATGTTAGGTAGATAGTGCACACAGACATGGTCTGTATTCTGTATCCATTTGTAAATTTACAAAATAAAAACATTCTTCAAATGACAAAATTGCAAATAACCAAGGAAGCAAATTTTGTATAGTGAAAACGAACTGCTAGTGAGTGGATGCAATAATGAAAAGTGCTATTTCCAATTAGTGGTTGATGTAGCTGAGGATGAGATAAAAAAAAAATTATGTTTGATATCTCTATTTCACATAGTGATATCTAATTTGGAAGTGAACATGTTAATGCACTTTGTATTGAATATCGTAATTTTTAGGTTGGTACCACAGAAATAGTTTCATGATTTCACATTTTCTGTGCAGGAAAAAATTAAATCTAAAGTAGTATAAAATTTGACAGAAATGGTGGAATTTGTTCTTCAGAATGAACAGTACTGTGCCATGGCAAAGTTGATGAATATTGGAGAAAGCTTAATTGAGTCTACTACAGACTGTGAATGAGGTTTTAGGCTAATGAATAGAAAAAAAATAGAGAAACCATTTAGGAGAAAGTTATTTGAATATGCTTCTGAGATGGAAAAGATACCAATTATATGGAAATTCAGGCAATTCAGGTAGTGTGTCTAAAGAGTGGGTGAATGCTAAAGACATAAGGAATTAGAAGCTGGAGCTAAACAAATTGAGAATTAAAAATAGACTTATTATGTATAGTAATTTTTAAGTTTCGAAAATTTAGATAAAGGTAATCAGTCATCAGTCATGTGTATATATTATATTTTACTACTAAACAGATCAATATGAAATATTAAACATTTTTGTCAGCTCTACCATTGTTGTCACACAAAGGACTTGCAATCTTTGATCCTGCAACATATGTATATATATATATATATATATATATTTATATATATATATATATATATATATATATATATATATATAAATATATATATATATATTGACGAGTTAAACACCATATGAGGACGGAGCCTTTATTTGTACAACGTTTCGCTTATTACAGCTTTTTCAAGTACTTGAAAAAGCTGTAATAAGCGAAACGTCGTACAAATAAAGGCTCCGTCCTCATATGGTGTTTAACTCATCAATCTTGTCGGCAACTGCCACTTTTATATATATATATATATATATATATATATATATATATATGTATATTATATATATATATATATATATATATATATATTATATATATATATATGTATACAGTATATATACAGTATATATATATAAAGAAGTGCCTAATGTTTTGTCTTAATTATGGAAAGCCAAATACAAAACATACAGTATTCCAAGCACATAATAAAACATTAAACAAGATGGCCCTTTGTGCATCACATACCTCCACCAGTTTCAGGGTCATAAATGATAATAGGTGCAGCTTTGTATACAACCAATGAACTTTTTATGCAATCTATAAATGCCAGGGTCGCACATACTTTGCAAAAAAAAAAAAAAAAAAAATCTAAACTCATCTAGATGGAAGTTATTTTTGTTCATATGTATATATATATATATATATATATATAAATATATATATATATATATATATATATATATATATATATATATATACATATATACAATATATGATATATATAAACATGTGTTGCCACAAAAATGTCCTTGCTGGTACACTCTCTCAAAGTATCAGTTTTAAGGGGGAAGGTGTTATGCCCTAGAGCGAAGATAATAAAAAACTACATGTCCGTTATTGTCAAGCCTTTGCGTATGGTAAAAATGGTATATGTATGTGGTTGTCTGTCTTGTGTTGAACTGTATGCTGTATTTTAGTAAGAATTAAAATGTGTATTTAAATTGTATTAGTTGTAATTAAGAATCATGTGATTTAATGTAAATTGTGTGGTATGAGAGCGGAGGAGATATACATCCTGAAAGTACATTTCTGATGTCTGAGCCATTTACATAATGCGCATTTTTGATGTCATCATCAAAGGTTACATAAGAGAACATATAATAAGAACATAATGATGGAGACTACAAGAGACAATAAGGGCTACAATAAGCAGTTCCATGTTCATTACCACCTGTCATCCCCATCCATAAAGTTGCCTAACCATTTCTTAAGACAACAGATAGTTTCAGCACTCACTATCTGGTCACTAAATCTACTTCGTTGACCATATCGGTCACCCTTAAATCTATTCCAATTCTATTGTGACCCCCTAGTTTCTTAAACCATTCTTGCCTATTTCCTTCAAATTAAAACTCTAAAATTGTCCAAAACCAAACACCATATGACGTCATGTGAGTCCAGCCTTGTTGTCTTGATCTTAATAATTTGGTGTTTTATGAACTTTTTTGTTTTATTTGCATCACCTTGTCATCGGAGTTGAATGGGTTAAGGCCTTTGACCCACTTGAACACCTCTATTAGATCACACACACACACACACGACTCGGAGGCGCAGTTGGTAGAGCACTGGACTGCAAGCACGGTGGTGCTCGCAGTACCTGGTTCGAATCCTGCCCAGGGCCGGATTTATTTCGGTATCGCTGCGCTTCAGGTCGTTACTCTGACACTCGTGGGCGGGGAGTTGTGTGTGTGTGTAAGGTCATAGCATTACCAATAGATCGGTCATACGAGCTCTGATCTCTCTTCCGGGAGGGAAATAGCTGTCGATCACGAGTTCAACACGTGATCTAAAGACCAAGGTGAATACACACACACAGACACACACACTCGGTGGCGCAGTTGGTAGAGCGCTGAACTGCTACTATAGTGGCCCGTAGTTCTTGGTTCGAATCCTGCCCAGGGCCGAAATTATTTCGGTACCGCTACGCTTCAGGTCGTTACTCTGACTCTCGTGGGCGGGGAGTTAGGTGTGTGTGTGTGTGTGTAAGGTCATAGCATTACCCATAGATCAGACCTACGAGCTCTGAGCTCTCTTCCAGGAGGGAAATAGCTGTCGATCACGAGTCCAACACGTGATCCAAAGACCAAGTGAATACACACACACACACACACACACACACACACACACATATACACATATATACATATATACATATATACATATATATATATATATATATATATATATATATATACACACATACATAATTTTCACCATGTCCCCGAACTCATCTCATGGACAATGACAAACTGGCACGAATCGTTGATGGATTTACACCGTTGTAAATACTTGAAGTGAATCGCTAGTAGCAGCGAGATGATACAAATAATTTCTGACAGTCTCCCCAGGATTCGAATCGAGACTTACCTTGATGCCAAGCCGTCAACCTACCAATTGAGCCATAAGAGCCACAGAAGACTCGAACTTGGCGTTAACCCATTAAACTCCGATGACAAGATGTCTTGTCATTTGGTCAAATAAAACAAAAAATTATAAAACACCAAAATGTTTGATCCAACACCAGAAAAATATGACGTCAGTCCTCCTCGCTTCGCTCGCAGCGAGGAGGACTGACGTCATATTTTTCTGGTGTTGGATCAAACATTTTGGTGTTTTATAATTTTTTGTTTTATTTGACCAAATGACAAGACATCTTGTCATCGGAGTTTAATGGGTTAATCTAAATATTACAAAATTTAGGTTGACTGCTAGCTGTAGTCATTGCTTAATTTTCACAGAGTTGCCGAATTCATATCATGGACAATGATAAATTGGTACAAAACCTTGATGGGCTTTAACTGCTGCAAATACCTGAAGTGAATAGCTAGTAACAGCGAGATATTACAATTTCCAACAGTCGCCCGGGAATCGAATCGAGATCTAGCTAATGACTATTAAAGTTATGTATCAATACAGAGAGATTTAAAAAAGACAATAAGAAAAAGTAGACGACAATACGAAATGAACATAGCTGATAAATCCAAAGAGAATCCCAAAGAATTCTATAGTTACATTAGAGATAAAAAGGTTGTTAGGAATCACATTGGTCCACTATTATCTGTTGACGATCAACTTGAATATTCAAATGAAGGAATGTGTAATATCTTAAACAATTATTTTAGCTCGGTATTCGTAAACGAAACACCTCAAAGTGAACTCCAAACTGAAACCTGTGAAAAGTCTAGGGTAAACTTACTCAATATGGTAAATATAACAAAAGAAAAAATTAAAAGGTGTATAGACAAACTCAAAGTTAATAAAACACCAGGGCCTGACGGTTGGCATCCAAGAATCTTAAAGGAAATGAAAAATGAGATTGTTGTTCCATTAGAAATTATTTTCAAGAAATCCATCATATCCGGAGATGTCCCAAGAGAATGGAAGCTAGCTAACGATACTCCCATACTCAAAAAAGGTGACAAAAAAAATAACTATAGGCCTATAAGTTTGACTTCAATCGTAGGAAAAATAATGGAAACTATCATCAGAGATGCTATCGAACATCATTTAGAAAGTAACCGTTTGATAAATGATAGCCAGCATGGTTTCAGACGGAAACGTTCTTGCGTGACTAACTTACTCGAATTCTACAACACAGTTATCTCGAATTATGACAAAAGAAACAATATAGATTTAATATATCTAGATTTTGCAAAAGCTTTTGATACCGTCCCACACGAAAGACTACTTGCTTAATTAGCTTTACACGGAATAAGTGGTAGCCTATTAAGTTGGACTAGTAATTGGTTGAATGGTCGAAAACAGAGAGTTGTTTTAAATGGAAAAACTTCTACATGGAAAAATGTTACAAGTGGAGTTCCTCAGGGTTCCGTTCTTGGGCCACTTCTATTCATAGTATATATAAATGATATAGACCAGGGACTAAAATCTACTGTTTCCAAATTTGCTGATGATACAAAACTGTGCGGAGTGGCAAATGATCACTCAAACCAATTAGATATTCAAGAAGATTTAGATCAATTACAGCAATGGTCTGAAAAGTGGCTAATGAAATTTAACACAAGTAAATGCAAGGTAATGCACATAGGTAAAAATAACAGTAAGTACGATTACAAGTTATTTAGAAATTCGTTAACATAAGTGGATAGTGAAAAAAATCTCGGCGTAATTATCAGTAACGACCTCAAATCATCCAAGCAGTGTATTTCAGCCTCTGAGAAAGCAAATAAGATTCTGGGACTGATTGCGCGATCTTTTGATTTCAAAAGTCCATCACTCATTAACAAGCTATATAAATCGTTAGTTCGTCCACATTTGGAATATGCTGTTTCCGTATGGTCACCGAATCTCATTAAAGACATTGACAGACTGCAAAAAGTACAACGACGAGCCACAAAACTGATTCCAAATATCAAAAATAAATCATACGAAAATCGACTAAAACACATGAATCTGTTTTCCCTAAAAAAGCGTAGACTCAGAGGTGACTTGATACAGGTCTTTAAGATTTTAAAGGGAATTGACAACATCAAAAGTGACAAAATTTTCACATTGAATGAGAATCAGACAAGAAACAATGGTCTCAAACTGTTCGGAAATAGATTCAATTTGGAAGTAGGTAGAAACAACTTTGCCAACCGTGTAGTTAATGAATGGAATAAACTTCCTGCACAGGTAGTGCAATGTAGTTCAGTTCGAAGCTTTAAGAATCATTTAGATAAATACCTAAGATGCTGTAATGATTATAATTTATCTTATATTATTATTATTATTATTTTTACATTTGTCTGTCTGATTTTCATTTATTATTAGTTATATGTCAATTTATTATTATTTACTATTTACCGGTTTGTTTATTATCTTAACTATATGCATTTATTTATGTATTTTATTTATTTACATTATTATAGTTTTTATTTATTATTTTATTATCAATATGATTTTTTTCACATCCGACCTAGATATGGATCAAAAGGTCTCCTGTCGGCATGCTCCGCCTTTGTAATCCTTTGTTGCCAAGCCGCCACCTTACCAATTGAGCCATAGGATCTACAAACTAACTCGAACTTGGAGTTAACCCAACTCCCGAAGAATATAGGTTGACTGCTATCTGCTGTTATTACCTAATTTTCACAGTCTCCGAACTCAACTCGTGGATAATGGTAAGTTGGTATGAAATCTTGATGGGCTTTCGTCGTACACTGTGGCCCCTCGTGTTCCCAACGGCAATTACAATTAACCCATTAAACCCCGATGACAAGATTCCTTGTCATTTGGTCAAATAAAACAAAAAATTATAAAACACCAAAATGTTTGATCCAACACCAGAAAAATATGACGTCAATCCTCGCTGCGAGCGAAGCGAGCAGCGAGGACTGACGTCATATTTTTCTGGTGTTGGATCAAACATTTTGGTGTTTTATAATTTTTTGTTTTATTTGACCAAATGACAAGACATCTTGTCATCGGAGTTTAATGGGGTAAGTATAATGAAATAAAGTAATAGTTATTGTATTTTTCAGTTCACACTGCATTATCTGCAAGGTAATTTATATGATTGCTTTTAGACAGGTCCCGTAAAGAACAATTTAATGTTCTGCTTGAGGTGGCGCTGTACGGAGGTCAGTGCTCAATAAAACAGGACTGTCCTGCCTAAAGTAGGACATCTGGCCACCCCAATTTCATCCTCACGAGAGACTACTAAATAAAATCAAAGTCCATGGCATAAGAGAAACATTGTTAGAATGGAGTAGAGCTTGGATCAATGACAGAAAACAGCGGGTCACCATAAAATGTGTTAAATCCACTTGGACAATGGGATTGATAGTGATGTTAATAAGTTTGTGTGCAACACAAAAATAGGACGCCTAATTAGGTCGTGAGACGACATCGAGATTCTGCAGGATAATCTTAAACGTAGGGCTACACAACCCCGAAAGCATAGTTTAGATCAAGGTCTAAGTAAACAGGTCTAACCGCTGGAGCAGTTCTGCGCACCTTCTGACGTCCGTCCAGACATGAACTATAATATTTTATATATATTTATATCTATTTTTTTATATAATATTGCGAAGGCGACGTCATTTTCGAACGACGGACCAGCTTCAACTGACAGCTATAGGACCCGCCAAAGATCTTGGTTTAGATAACACGTTTCTAGAGAAAACTGAGTGCGAGACGTGGGATTTCTAGTGAGTCCTAACCTTAAATCCAGGAAACAGTGTATTAGCGCCAGGAATAAAGCTAACAGAGCATTAGGTTTCATTACTAGGATGGTTATGAACAGAAGTGCAGGGGTAATTATCAATCTCTGGCGACCCATCCTTGACTATGCGGTACAGTTTCGGTCTCCGTCCTATAGAATGGACATCAATTCACTAGAATCAGTACAGAGGAAAATGACCAAAATAATGCATGGGCTCAGAAATTTACCTTGTGAGGAGATTCTTAAGCATCTTTAGTTACATTCTCTGTAAAGACGCAGTGAGGGAGGGGGGGTGATCTAATAGAGGTGTTGAAGTGGGTCAAAGGCCTTAACAAGGGTGATGCAAACAAGTTCATATTATTAAGACAACAGGACAAATCTCACAGTAATGGGTTTAAAATGGACAAATTTAGATTTAAGAAGGAAATAGGCAAGAACTGGTTTATTTATAGGGTGGTCAACGAATGGAATAGACTTAGTGACCATATAGTGAGTGCTGAAACTATCTGTTGTTTTAAGAAATGGTTAGGCAACTTTATGGATGGGGATGACAGGTGGTAATGAACATGGAACTGCTTATTGTAGCCCATATTGTCTCTTGTAGTCTGCATCATTATGTTCTTATTATATTTTCTCTTATGTAACCTTTGCTGATGACATCAATAATGCACAATATGTAAATGGCTCAGACATCAGAAATGTACTTTCAGGATGTATATCTCCTCTGCTCTCATACCACACAATTTACATAGAATCACATGATTCTCAATTACACAAAGTATTTGAGAAAAAATTGTATTTGTGAAATGAATTGTATAATTTCATAACAATGGATTGCAACAAATGTTATTTTGAGAATATGTCAATGACCTGTAGAATGAAAGTGTACAAATTCATAATTTCACATTGACATACTCTCAAAATAACATATTTGTTGTAATCCATTGTTATGAAATTATACAATTTATTTCACAAACTCAATTTCTTCACAAAAACCTTGTGTCCATTTTTCCTTCATGCGCTAGTTGTGAAACATGTGTGCACGCATGCAGGCACACAGCTTAGAAGGAACACTGTTCACAGCACAAATCACACTGGAATGGATTCTCACCAGTGCGAGTCACTATGTCACATTTGAGAGGCACGTGTGGGTCCTCATATGCTTTGTGAGACTCCTTTTGTAAGAGAGCTGCATCACACAGGTTGTGGCAAAAATAGTGTTCTCCACCACACATGGTCCACAGGTACTGGGGCTCCTGTACTTTTCCAATGGCTGGGACCCTTGTATACAAAGGAGGGGAGGTGATGATGGACATCCCAAAGGTCATGGGAAACTACCAGGTAAAATTCTTAACTAATCTAATATCAACATTAAACATTAATAATTAGAAGGATAGACCCAAGTTCTTGAATAAAGAGGGAAAAAAAAAAAGAGGGGGGGTTTAGGAAGAAATAATACTAACAATCTTCTAAGGATGTTTGATTAGGATACTACAGAACCGAAATATCTACAAAGTTAGCACTGGACAAAGTCAGTCTGCTGCTCCACCGCACCTGTCCTGCTGGAATGACTACTACCAGGACTATGTGGTCCTCTGCTGGAACTGGGACACTGCAAGTGCTGGAATGGCACAGCCACAATTATGTGGATTCCCCTCACTGTATGGTTGCTACACATTTCACAAGGTTTGTCAAAGATAACATTATTGCTACATCCTCAACAGCTATTACCTTTATAGAACAAGTTCAAATGATGAACAACTGGGACAACTACAAATTAGACTGCAACTGGGGCAACTACAAACTGGGGTGCAACTAGAAGTAAACTGGTCAAACTGTACTACTAGTCAAACCCAACTGGCTACAACTAAATCTAAACAGGAACCAGGCAAGTGAATGGCTTTAAAAGTCAACAGAGGTTTTCAAAGAGTTGGTGAATATTTGCTAGATGCATGGCTAAAACACTTTTTGATAAAATGATGACAAATAAATCCTAATTATTATGCAGATAAAAAGGCCCATCAAAATATCGGTAGCAGATGAACTTTTCCTTCGCTGACATTCAGCTGTTCTTGTAAGGCTGTGACGTCAAGCTTCCTGTTTACATTCTGATGCATGCCATGTGTTTGCCTTATAAAGTACCATGCCATGCTGCCAACTTGATCAGTGATGTCATATTTTGTGTGTTAGCAAGGTTTTATCGAGTATTTAGTTTGAAAATGGTTTATGCTGCTGCAAATTGCAACAGTGATTTAAAGAAGCAAACATCAGCACTGGAATATCACAAAGTTGTGTGCTTCTTTGTTCCCAAGTCCCAGCACTTCTTTTTTTATGAAGCAATGAAAGGAAGGCAAGTACATATGTAACTTCAAACATCTCTTGATGTAATTTTACTATGGTAATTCAAGCATAAGTGGCTGAATTCATACAGAATGGTAAAATGTTTGCATGGTGATTGAAAATTATCATTATTAATTTTCCACTTTCAGACTACTACTTGCTGCCCTTCAACGAAAATTCATATAGAAAGCAGAAAAAAAAAAAAAAAAATGGAGACACACAATGGGCTATTTCTTATACCAAAGCCAAAACAGGTGTTGGAGTGGCATAGAAAGTTGATCAAACATATGGTGAATGTATGCATTATTGTGCTACCTATCACATCCAAACTGTGAAACTGCATAGGACTTCCTACTGGAGCAATGTGATGAATTCAAAATACTCACCTAAAAATTTGGTATCATTCTGATTATATGACAAAATGAAATAAAATGTACAAAACATAAATCTCCATTTTTTATTTACAGAATATGTACATATTTTACTTGGTGAATTAATAAGGTTGCATTCTGAATATCCATCATACAAACTTGCAAGAGATGCCAAACTTCAGTCCACTATGAAAGTTCCTGAACCAGTCTGTTCCAAGTATGAAAATCAAGAGAAGTCTGACACCATCCAGAAAAAAAAGGTCCAGGTTTAATCTTCAACACACTGAATTTTTTCATAAACCAAGGACACATGGTATTCCGAATATAATTCCGAGAATCTGAACCAAAGTCATAGCTGAGAGGTATTTAAATCAAGTGTAATGTCCTTCTGATGCAGGCCATTTTTTCCTAATTTGGTCTGGCACACACTGGACGGGGCTGGCAAGTTCTTTTGCCCAGTTGTTGCAAACACCACTTCACTAAATTATGATAGGCAAGATGTACAGCCTGAAAGAAATAAAAGCAATTTATGATAATTCATTTTGCTGTAAATTCATAAAAATATGCATTTTTACAGTCTGTTGAATATATATATTGTTATTTTTCATAATATTTTAAGAATTAATATAATTTTTTATAAGATTAGAAGTATTTACTTCAAAACATGACCGCTACCACAATTTCAGCAATATCATTCAAATTAAAAGACCTGGACTTATATGCAAGTGACTCAACAATGGACAGTATGGATGTAACTGAAATACTGTAATGCTACATGCACATGTATAGGACTACTCACTTGTGCAGAGGTTGGTCACTCCCAATCAGCCCATTGTCATTGATTCTATACAATGTCATTTCAAGAGCATATGGATTCAGGTAGACAATGAAAACCCTGGGTGCTGGGTGATGCACTGGAATCAGAGCAACACAAGCTCTCTCTGCCCTTTCACTGTGACACAATGTCCACAGCTGCACCTGAAATAGTCAAATTCATGAATTTTAGCAAGGCCATGCAATGGGAAATGGGGAGTCCAGGGGGGGGGGGGGGGTTAGCTATTTCTGCAAGCTACAGGCTACCTGGAATAAAGTAACAACCTGAGCAAATGTCAGAAAATTTAATCAAAATTTCTTCTGCTTGCCTATAGGTCTAACCATGCTAACCTCCTTGCATGAACAGATGAACTATCCATGCACTGTGGATGTGGTCATCTTGGTGGTTGTGTGGGTGTTTTTCTAAGAAAATAAAATTAAAACCAGCCCTGCTGGGCATGCTGGGGCCTGGTAGATAGGGCCAGGCCCATCAATGTCTGCTAGGTATTAGGCCTACCATTTCATGCCTTCAAACCTTCATGCGCACGTCTGATGACAAACCAACGAAATCATGTGTCTGGTCTGGTGTGGTGTGTGGTTGGTGGTGTACATTTATGTATGTAAAGCGTGCATGCAATAATGCATTCCAACGAACTCACCAGTCCTTATTTCCTGCTTGTTCTGGGCATTCATCCTCTGAAGTTTCCTCGCTCTCAACATGTTTTTCATCACTTGAGTCATTTGGATATCTGAATTGGTTCATACATGTATCCTTGTACCGTACCCACACTGAAACATAAGAAGGCATTCAAATCCAATAAATCTTCTTCACCTAATGTGAAATCTCCATCGTTTTGCTTAATGGCCATGTCCAAGAATGTAAACAACCCTAATGTCATCAGTTGCCCCAACGGTGGAAAATGTAACTATGACATTGAAAAGTTCGTCTCTATCAGGCACTTTTAAGATTATGCTACTCAGATAAAATCAAGACTATAAAATGCTAAATATGAGAATTTTAGTGTTCTAACTTCTTCTAAGTTATTTTCAAACAGGATATAACAAAAAATAAAGAGATCCATACCTTATTTGACCTTTAAATAGATGAGGTGAATACCATCATCAATGACTAGTCGTTCATATGCGTAGACTGCAAACTAATTCAGGTAAATGCTCATACTTCATGGGTCTTTACCAGGACAACAGTTAATATTTTTTGTACATAGAGGACAAATTCCTTACATATTGAACTATAAGAATGAATTTTGTTCACTCTTGAATGACCTTACAGGTAAAACAAAAGGAATGCCACACAGGATTCTGTGTAGGCATTGCTTGCATAATTGCCTTTCTGCTGGCTTAATCCAAGCCCTTGAAAAACTGTGATCTTTTCATCATACAGGTCATACAGGAATGGCTTCTATCCAATGTCCATCCTCATATGCCTTGTGAGAGAAGTCTTATGTGAAAAAAACAGAGTCAAAGAGATCACACTGGAAAGGCTTCTCTCCTATGGGAGTCTTCATGTGCTGTGTGGGATATCCCTTTTGTGAAAATCAGAGTCACACCGGTTACACTAGAAAACCTCTCCTGTGTGGCTCCTCACATGCTTTGTGAGATAATCCTTTCTTGAGAAAGCTGCATTGCAGAGGTCACAATGGAAAGGCTTCTCTCCTGTGTGGGTCCTCATATGGGTTGTGAGACGACCATTTTCTGAGAAAGCAGAATCACACAGGTCACACTGGTAAGGCTTCTCTCCTGTGTGGGTCCTCATATGGGTTGTGAGATGACCCTTATCCGAGAAAGCAGAATCACACAGGTCACACTGGAAAGGCTTCTCTCCTGTGTGGGTTCTCATATGACTTGTGAGAGAACTCTTTTGTGAAAAAGCAGAATTGCACAGGTCACACTGGAAAGGCTTCTCTCCTGTGTGGGTCCTCATATGCTTTGTGAGATTGCACTTTATTGAGAAAGCAGAATTGCACAGGTCACACTGGAAAGGCTTCTCTCCTGTGTGGGTCCTCATATGCTTTGTGAGAGAACCCTTTTCTGAGAAAAATGAATTGCACAGGTCACATGGGTAAGGCTTTTCTCCTGTGTGGGTCCTCATATGCTTTGTGAGAGAACCCTTTTCTGAGAAAAATGAATTGCACAGGTCACATTGGAAAGGCTTTTCTCCTGTGTGGGTCCTCATATGCTTTGTGAGAGAACCCTTTTGTGAGGAAGCATAATTGCACAGGTCACATTGGAAAGGCTTTTCTCCTGTGTGGGTCCTCATATGCTCTGTGAGAGAGACCTTTTGTGAGGATGCATAAATGCACAGGTCACATTGGAAAGGCTTCTCTCCTGTGTGGGTCTTCATATGCTTTGTGAGATGACCCTTTTGTGAGAAAGCAGAATTGCACAGATTACACTGGAAAGGCTTCTCTCCTGTGTGGGTCCTCATATGGTTTGTGAGATGACCCTTTTGTGAGAAAGCAGAATCACACAGGTCACACTGGAAAGGCTTCTCTCTTGTGTGGGTCCTCATATGCTTTGTGAGATTACTCCTTTGTGAGAAAAATGAATTGCACAGGTCACACTGGAAAGGCTTCTCTCCTGTGTGGATCCTCATATGACTTGTGAGATGACCCTTTTGTGAAAAAGCAGAATTGCACAGGTCACACTGAAAAGGCTTCTCTCCAGTGTGGGTCCTCATATGCTCTGTGAGATGACCCTTTTGTGAAAAAGCAGAATCACACGGGTCACACTGGAAAGGCATCTGTCCTCTGTGGGTCATCATGTGATGTTTTAGATGAATTATGATATAGCTGGGCCATAGATGTCACACCAGGTCCTCTTCATTATGTGACACATGTGGCTTCAATGGATAGCTCTTCCAAAGGAATGGTGATAGTTACCCTCTTCCTGGAAAATATGTAATCATAAGATTGATGTCTAACTCTTTGAAATTGTGTAATATACTGTAATAGGACTGTGAATATTGTGTACACAAACCATTAATATTCAAGTCCCTTTATACCTAAATAAACCCTTTGTACTTACCATAATGTAACATAAATGAGAAATAATAACAGCTATGGTGCTATTATATATCATATTCTACTTTCACAGTAGAAATACGCTGAAAACCATCCAATAGACATGTATACTCACCTCACCACAACCGGAATGATTAAAGTTCTGCTCTGGCTTTTTCATCATGTCATGAGATTTGGAAGTGAGGAACATGCCAGATGGCCGCAGCAGTCGTATTTTAACATAATTCCACAACATTCCACATTTGGGCACATATGACCAGAATTTAGATATGACAAACTCTAGGAAGTTCATCTCATTTGACCCAAATAAGTGATGCAAGTCACATCCTTTCAGATACACTGGTAAGTGGTGTGTCTGTGTTATTATTCCTGAATAATGTAATAAATGATATTGTAGAGGATATTTCCATATTTTTTCTTGTCACATTAAGTAAGATCCCTGTTTGTCTAATTATACAAAAAAAAAAATGTTATACCTATTAAAACAATTTCAACAACCACGATGTAATCTGGAAGGAACCGCTATCAAAGGTGCAATCCCAGTAAAGTTGAAAATAGCGAGAAGACAATGTATAATGTGAGAATTAGTGCTTTAACATTTTCAACCTACAGGCCATTTAAACACAGAGGCATTATATACATAAACCCAGTTATCTTCCAGGAAGCCTGTGACTCCCTAATGATTGGTGACACTTGTGTGATAATACATACATATGCCAAAGGTTTTTTCACTTTTGAAAGGAAGATAGCCAAAAAACAAAGGCATAAATTCCACTCCCACCCATTTTATCCCCACATACTCAACTCCCATCCACCACCCTCCTTCCCTCTTATCTTGGCTCCTCCTGGAGGAAGGATCATCTCTGCATCTCGCCCACTGCCCCAAGTCAGAAGCAGGATTGCAAAACACAGCACATCCACAGCAAGGCTGCTTCATTAAATGCTGATGTAACAATATGTAAACTAAGCCATTCATGCATTGATATTGTGAATGAGTAAGCAGTATTGGTTAAGACGTTTATAACAGTCTTTCTGATCGGAGAAGAGATGGAGGAGAACAATCTATTGGTTCATGTGAGTAAAGTCACACCCTTAGGGGGAGGCACTTTGTTGTAACAGTAAAGATCATTGGACTAAGAAAGTCGTAAAGTCAGTGCAGAGGTGGTGTAGGAAATATATTGAGGATCCCAGTAGGGAGTCCCTTGGTGTACACTGACAAGCCAAGTGTAATATCATTTGGGAAGAGAAATTTTTTACCTCCATTTAATTCACCCCATACACAAATATTACTTCCTACAGAGAGATATGGTGAAAGACATACTTAAGGGGACCCCCCCACCCTTTTTTTTTTTTTTTTTTTCTGAAGGATCTTGCTGATTTTTTCTGTGTGATATCTAGGTCTGAGGAAACCTTCTCAGCTTGAGTTCTATTCAGATCTGACCAGTAGTTTATTCATTTTTTATTTTTTAATAAAAAACGTAAAAAATACCATATTTTTGGGCTTCTTTCAAATCCTATCTCCTCTTACAATTTCTATTCGATGCCTTCCATTTTACAGCAAAAGAATCCTATATATAAAAAAAATAGAAAGTTTTAATAAAAAACGTAAAAAATACCATATTTTTGGGCTTCTTTGAAATCCTATCTCCTCTTACAATTTTTATTCGATGTCTTCCATTTTACAGCAAAAGAATCTTCTACATATATATAAAAAAAAACATTTTTTTTTTTAATATAGTTGTTTAACGCCGAGGAAAAAAATATAAAAAAATTATCGAAAAAAATGCAAAATTTTGATTTTGACACATTATTAAAAAATTTCTATTTAACATATGCAAAACAACTCTCTATTTCATTTTTTGTCATTCATCTTGCTATATAGACCTCATATGCAAAAATTGGTTGAAAATTGAGGGAGATAGACTTTGTGTATCAAAAACTTACATTTTTCAGAAACAAGTGTTAAAGTTTTTTTTTTTTTTTTCTTAGTTTGACTAAATTTTACATTGGACCTCCTAAGACCCATTGAAAACAGGTTCCATTGTATTTTCATGATGATTTTGCATCTTTCAAGTAACTAGGCACTTTGTACCCTCCTACAGTGTAGGATATTATTCACTCAAAGTGAGGGTCTCATAAGGCGCCACCTTACTCTGTCGCAAAGTTTGAGTTCTTGGTCTTGAATGACCCAGTAAGGTAGTCTGATTGCTGGGATTCAGCTCTCTTTCTTTTCTTGGGTTTCCTTTCTGCTGTTGGAACAGGCTCTTACTGCATCAGGGACATCACTGTGAGGTTTGAGACTCTAAACCCAAGGTGTTGCAACAAGGAGGCATCCTTGTAGCCACTTGTTAGCAAACAGTTGTTTGCATAGAGACAACGTGTCTGATATAGGTGTAGAGGATAGAGGATCAGGTGCTGAGGATGTGGATGTAGATGGCAGGGAGAGAGCTGCTGAAGGGAGTGCTAGTGGTGGTGGCGGAGGTGGTGATAACAAAATTGATGCTGGTGTTCTTTCTTTTTCCCCTTGAGATGCTAATGTAGACGTTCTTATCTTCTGCAAGTGTGCCTTTTGTTTGGATAGCTTAGGCATGGCTAATATCTTCAAATTTCTCTTCACTGAAAAATAGATGCGAATTTCACACAGCAAATTAGTGAATGCAGCAAGCTAGCGTGTACATGTCCTTTACTTTGTAAGGCTATCAAGCCACTGCCAGTCGTACAGGCTGAACTTCCTTACACCACATAGTCACGTGCATGCCGGACGTAAGAGAAAACTTTATAAGTGCATCAAACGCAAAAAAAATAGAGTAAAATATGGTCAAAACGTATGTAAACAATGGTCGTGCACAGCATGTGGCTGCAGGGGGTAGGGAGGGTAGGCCCTTTGAACCCTTTAAAAATGGCAGTACGATAAAAACACTTTACCAGCATCTAGAGCAAGATCCCTACTATGTATTTATGCAATAATTTTCTTTTTTCGAATTCTTCTTAAATCTGGGGGTGGGGGTTCCCCTTAAGACAGTGATGAAAAGAAAGTTGAAAGTGGAAGAAGAAATACAAAATCATACAAGGAAACAGTAAACAGAAGTAAACACATAGTTATGGAGGTGACAGACGCAGGTGAAACCCAATGCCCCATTTACCCAATCCATCCATCTCATCCTTGGTCGCTCCTTCATGTTCACTCCTTCTACCTCTGTCTTCCACACCTCCTATACTAATCTTTCTTCACTCATTCTTTCTATGTGTCCAATCCATCCCAATACTTTTTCATCAATCCTATCTCCCAACTCCCTTTCCACACCCATTCTCCTCCTCACCTCCTCGTTTCTCACTCTAGCCTTGTTAACCCTATCATACTTCTTGGGCACCTCATCTCAAACACATTCAAAGTACTCTCTTATGTTCCATGTTTCTGCCCCATAAAGTGCTGTCAGCACAATCACTCCTCTATACAATCTCCTCATAGCATGCATTCCCAAATGTCTATTTCTCATTACACTTTTTAATCCTTTAAGGCATTCAATTGATTCTCTCAAACTACATTCTACCTCCACCTCAACTCCTCCCTTTCCTGCCACATTCGCACCCAAGTACCTAAAACTACCCACTTCCTCCAATCTCTCTCCTTTAATACTCACTACCAGTCTGCTGCCACTTTCTTCCCTTATACATCTCATCACCTTACTTTTACCCACATATATCTTCAATTTACTTCTTTTGCAATCCTTCCCAAACTCCATCACTGACTTCCTCAATCCATCCTCTGATCCTCCTACAAGTGCAGCAGTGTCAGCAAACAACTACTGGCTTATCCCCCACTTTTCTCCATTTTCTTTAACCATCTCCAATCCCCGATCTATTCCCTTTGCATTTACCTCTTACACCAGCCCATTCATGTTTAAATTGAATAGCCAAGGTGACATAACACCTCCCTGGTGAAGTTCCACCTTTACCTCAAACTATTCACTACTGGTCCTGGAGCTGCAACGTCTACGTCGTGGGACCACCCCCCAACCCCAAGAGTTGGGGGCCAATCAGCAGCAACTACCCCTGGCCATCAGCTCTACGCAGATGGCACCGATCCCCAAGGAGGAGCTACGCCTACCTGGGGGAGTACCACAATCCTTTTTTTTCCAACACACAATGTTACGTTTTTTCTGCACTGAGGGGTCATTTTCCGGCGATCACCCCTCTTCTTCTACTTTTAGCCGGAGATGTAGAGAGCAATCCTGGGCCCACCACAAAATACACATGCCCAACATGCTCTAAACCCATTACTTCGAGCAGACAGACAAAGGGCTCAGTTCAGTGCAATATGTGCAAAAACTGGGCCCACCTCACTTGTACAACACTTGCTGACACAAACCAATACACAAACACTTGGACATGTTCTACCTGCCCTCCAGTAACCCCAATCCCACCTCCCCAACCACAGCCAACACCCTTACCCACTCCCAATTTCCCTTTGCCCTTACCCCCGATTAGTACTCCCCTTCCTTTGTCCCCGATCTCTCCTTTCCCCCCCTCTGACCCAGATCCTACACCTTCCCCACTACCACCCCAACCTCAACCCCAAACGGCAACATACAACACATACAAAACACACAACATCAACATATTACAACACAATATTGACGGCATTAACACTAAAAAACATGAACTTGAACACTTTCTTAAACAACACAACATACACATTGCAATTCTACAAGAAACAAAATTAAGACACTCACACAAAACACCATCATTTCATAATTACACCACCATCAGACAAGACCGGACTGACGGCAATGGCGGTGGACTCATCACCCTGATCCACCATTCCATCTGTTTTGTGGACACAAGTGCCACAACCAAAATTCTCCTCCCTACCACAGATAACACAACAGAAACCCAATCCATTCGTATCCGCACAGGCAACAATTCAACACTAACAATAGTTAACATGTACATTCCCCCCCAATCATCCCCCACAGTTCCAACCACCTTCAGACCTCAACTCAGCCAACTAACCTCAATCCCCAACCTGATCATGGGTGGTGACTTCAACGCCAAGTCGTCTGCCTGGTTTGTCGACAACCCTGACACAGACAGAGGGCTTGATATACAGACTCAATTCGACTCATTGACTATCATGAACAACACGCATAATCATACACATATCCCATACCAAGCCCTCTACACTCCCTCCTCTCCTGATATCACCTTTTGCTCCCCCTGCCTAACCCCAACAACATCATGGAGAGTGGTCGGAGCCCTTGGTTCTGACCACCTTCCAATCATCATCACCACCAAAACAAGATGCACCCCAGCTGGCCACAGACACACTTACACCAATTACAAGAGAGCTAACTGGGAAGCCTTTAATGAAGAGACAGACCAACATTTTGAAACACTTAACAGTACACCAATCACAAACATAAACAATGCTGTGCACGCTTTTAATACAATCATACAAAACGCAGACAAGAGATACATCCCTAGAGGCAACAGAAAATCACACAACCCCAACTTCACACCAGAAATCCAAGGCCTCATCAGACAACGTGACACACTTAAACACGATACCCCCACACCTATCCCTCAAAACATAGCAGACCAAATACAAACACTAAACACTGTGATTGCCAATAAAATACATGAACAAAAAACACAAAATTGGCAAAACTTTATCAATACACTTGATCACAAAACAAACACCAGCAAATTGTACAAAACACTCAACAGCATCACACTATCCAACACTAACACTACACGCTCTCACGCAGCAATAATCACAACAACAGATAATCTACCCTCAAACAGACAACAAGCAAACGCACTCATACGTCATTTTGCACAGACGAGCCATCTTACATCTCACCCTGACGACCGACGCACCATTCGACGTAAGAAAGACTTTCCCACAGACTCAGACTATACACCCTTCATAGACAGTCAGACAAAACTCATAATGCATAGTCTCAAGCACTCATCTGCCTGTGGCCCTGATAACATAAGCAACATCCACCTAAAACACATTGGACCACAAGGTATACACGCACTCACAAACATTGCAAACTACAGCTATTCACACAACACTATACCCGACATCTGGAAGCATGGTAAAATAATCACCATTCCAAAACCGAACAAAGACCCAACAATCCCAACATCGCACCGCCCAATCACACTTCTCTGCACCCCCTCTAAAGTCATTGAACGCCTAATACTTAAACTTGTCACACCATATATTCCCCTTGCTGACTCACAACATGGTTTTAGGCCACTACACTCCACAAACACTCTTCTGACAAACCTCACACAAAGAATTTTAGATGGCATCAATTCAGATAGGCCCCACCACAGAACACTTCTTATAACATTGGACATTAGTAAAGCTTTTGATGCTATCCCCCGCCACAACCTAACAAATAAAATATATAACACAGACATGCACAATAACACCAAAAGATGGCTGGCCAATTATCTGGCAGGCAGGAATGCTCATGTGTCATATAATGGCCAATCATCGCACATCAGAAACATTAAGAACGGAGTACCACAGGGCTCAGTTCTATCCCCCACATTATTTAATCTATACATGCATGACTTACCCACGCCAGACACCTCAGAAATACAAATCTCTTCCTATGCAGACGACATAACAATCACATGCACACATCGTAACACAGACAAAGCTGCAGAAATAATCCAGCCTTACCTTGACACACTCAAAACATGGTTCAGCACAAACAGACTCAAAATAGCTCCAACCAAATCTACAGCAACACTTCTCACCAACTGGACAAAAGAACACAAATACATACCTCACCTCTACATCAACAACACTCTAATACCACACACAAACACACCGAAAATTCTTGGTGTAACATACGATACATCCATGTCTTTCAAACAACACCTCACAAACATAAAAAACAAATGCACGCCTAGACTTAACGCACTTAAGTCAATCACTGGAACAACATTTGGACAAAACAAAGAAACTAATATAACAATATACAAACAATGCATACGCTCAGTGATGAATTATGCGAGTCCTGCATGGGCTCCTAATCTCAGTGAGACACACCACAACACCCTTCAAATCATACAAAACAAAGCCCTAAAAACAATTACAGGCTGCACAAATACATCACCTACAGACCATTTACACCATGAAACAAAAGTCCTCAAAGTCAAGGACCACCTCGACATGAGAGGCACACAAACACTTGCTGCAGCCACCACAAACACATCACACCCGCTACACTACATAGCAGAACACCCACGCACACCAAGAAACATTAAAACTACACCCATAGACCTTTATTACACACAGATACTCTCTTCTCTTCCTCCACAACCACCAAATACCAGCCTCCGGAAACATATTCATAATCATATCACTCACCGCTCCATTAACACACTGAAAGACAACACACTGCTGCATGCCAGACCCCCTGATATCCACCCTTCTGAATCCTCTCTCCCACGTAAGGACGGAGTCCACTTGGCCAGACTGCGATGCGGTCACCACCCGGCACTTCTAAGCTACCAGAAGAGGCTGGACGACCGTGTTGTGAACAGCTGCCCAGGATGTAACACTTCACCCCATACCATACAACACATAATGGAAGACTGCATTATACACAATCATGCACGCAAACAACACAACATACACTCTATAAAGGATTTGTGGGAAAACCCAGTTTCGGCTGTGGCCTTCCTTGGGGAGACGGGACTGCTCGGACAGACAGTCTAGGGAACGACAACAACAACAACAACTATTCACTCTCTCCATTTCTTATTTTAACACAAGCTCTACTAATACATACATATACCAAAGGCTTTTTCCCCCTTACACAGGGGGTAGCCAAAAAGAAGGGCATAGAACCACTCCCACCCATTCCATCCCCTACATATTCTATTCCCCTCCACCCTCCCTCTCATCTTGGCACCTCCTGGATGACAGGTCATCCCTGCATCCTCTCCACTGCCCTGGGTCAGAAGCAGTGTTGCAAGACACAGCACATCCACAGCAAGGCCACTCTACTACTCTTGTAAAAACTCTTGACTGCTCTAAAAAGCTTTCCTCCTATCCCATATATCTGCAACACCTGCAGTGCTTTCCTGTCTACCCTGTACTAAACCTTTTCCAAATCCATAAAGCCCCAAAAAGCATCCTTACCTTGTCTTAAAACTTTTCACATATCTGTCTTACCACAAAAATCTGATCCACACAACTCCTACCTGTCCTAAACCCACACTGTTCCTCACTAATTTCTCCTTCTGCTCCTCTCCTAATCCTCTCAATCAAGACCCTCTTTCACCCCCTGCTTCCCCTGTTACTGTTTACTACTCTGACTACTGTTCCCTCCTATGGTTTTGTATTTCTTCATTACTTTTGAATTTCTTTCAATCACTTTTCTTAAGAATGTCTTTCACAATATCTTTCTGTATAAAGTAATTTTTCTCGATGGGGTGAATCAAACCAGGGTAAAATTTTCTTCTTTTTTCCCAAATAATGTTACACTTGGCTTGTCAATTTACAGTAAGAGACTCCATACTGGGATCCTCAATCCACTCACTATGCCATCTCTGAACTGACATCATGACTTTATTCATCTAATGATCTTTACTGTTACAAATAAGTGCCTCCCCTAAGGGCCTGACTTTACTCTCATGTACCAATCAATTTTTCTCCTCCACCCTTCTCTAATCAGACTGTCACAATGTCTTTAGCAATATTACTTACATAAGCAATCACGATATCGATGCATGAATGGCTTAGTTTACATATTGTCACATCCGCATTAAAATCTGTTCCCTAGTGGTTGATTATAAACGTTAGACGAGAAGCAAAGTTATGCAACTCCTTCACGGCTTATGTTTGGAAAACAAGTTCATAAAAACGAAATTCTCACCGCCTACCCCTCCATCTACCTTTCTGTCTACCTCAATCTACCAGCCTCTTACATCCTCCCACAAGCCTTCTCAACTACACTTAACTGATCCCTCTAAAATACTACACTCACACTTGTCCCCTTTTCCCCTGTAAAGTTGAGCTATACAGGCACTCCTCCAGTCCTCTGTCACTCTACCCTCTCTTAAACAAACATTAGATAACCTCACCAACTAATTCACAATCACAGTACCTCTATTTTTAGACATTCTTCATGACACCCATCCAACCCTGATGCCTTCATCTTAACTGCCTTCCTTTCATCTTTCCTTATTTCTCCTCTATCTTCCTCACTCGTCACTCACTGTCATTTTCTTAGTGCTTCCCACTGCAACTACCTTCCCTCCCTACCCTCCTTCACATTTAGTAATTCCCTAAAATACTTTGCCCATCTTCCTCTTACTACCATCTCTTCACTTATCATCTCTCCATCTACACCTTTTAACTTTTCTTCTCTACTTGATTTGTCTTCTCTTTTTTAATTTCTTTCCAAAACATCTTTTCATTACTTTCAAGATATTGTCATACTCTTAACTCATTTCACATCTGCTCTCCTTTACCTTATGCTTTACTTCTCTTTTCTTTGTACCTCTCATATGATTCTTTCGTCCTATTTTGTAACCAATCTGTGAATGCTCGCTTCTTCTCTTCTACAACCTTCTTTGCTTTCTCATCCCACCACTCACTACCCTTCCTTCTATTTCCTCCTGTCTTCTTTGTGTCACACCATCTTTGCACACCTTGTGACTCCTTCCTTGAACCATCCCCATTCCTCCTCCACTCCTAGTTCTACTTTATCCTTCATTCCCTGCCATTCCTCTCTCAGCTTCTTCATGTATTCCTTCTCCTTTTCTTTCTCATTTATGCAGTTTACTCTGAGCACCTTCCTACCTTCTCTGCTTTTCCGCTTTCTTCATCTATCCTCCACTCTTAACTTACCTTCCATAAAAAAGGACCTGATATTCCCCCACTCTCTCCCCTTAGAACATGTACATCCTTCATTCTTCCTACTCTCCTGGTTACTACTAAACAGTATAGTCCACCCTTCCATCCACCACCCTCTCCCATGTGTATTTATGCTTGACTTTCTTCCTAAACATTGTATTTGCTATGATCAACTCTCTAGACACACCTCCGCCATCAACTCTCTACTACAATTTTTTCCTGAAACTCCACATTTACCAACCACTCCGACTATTGGTTCATTTCTACCCTAGCATTAAGGTCTCTCAATACCACTACATTGGCATTTCTCCCTAAACCCTCTATGCACTCATTTAAATTGGTCCAAAAAGCCTCCCTTTTGTCCACTCTTCTCACTACCAAACCCACACCTCTCTTCCCAGTTTCATCTTCATCCACATTAACCTTAGAAAAAAAAAATCCTTTCACTCCACCACACACTTAACTATCTCTTTGCTTACTAGTATAGCCACCCGTTCTCTCTCTCTTATACTCTCTTCACTCCTGAGATTCTCCCACTTACACTCCCAAACTTACACTCAACCCTTCCCTTTCAACTTAGTTTCACTAAATGCCAACACATTCATCTTTCTTCTCATAAACATGCCATCTGTCTCTTCCCTTTTACTCTCATCTGTACCACAACCATGCACATTAAAAGACCCAAACCTTAGGGTACTGGATGGAAAACTCCCAGACCCTCTTATGCCTTTATTATTTTAGAGATGTACCCTTTGTGGAACCTTTATTTGATATTAGTATTATCTCAGTTTAGAAAGTGTCCCTGCCTATTAACATTAATCAATGTAAAGTTGGATATCATATGAGTTTCCCATTGGAGCATTTCCCACCCTGAAGATGACAGCCTAATGGCTGAGATCATTTGATCAAGCAATGTAGTTGACAGCAAGAATGATTACTGTCCCAACTTTTTCCATGATGCTGAAGAACATGCTACCAAAGACCACTCCCCTACATCTTACTGGTTTGTGACATACTATAAGTAAAACAGAGGTGCTTTATCCATGCTGCTAATTATCAAGAGACTGTAGTGTTCCCTACAAATAACGTAAATAGAACATGGTTAAGATGATCTGAGGTAAGAACTTAACACTGGCCATAATACTCCTCCATTTACCTTGCCCATCCAATGGAATTTTCGAATCCATCAAACCACACTGAACATTCAAATTACTGCAATGAACCTATCTACAACCAAGGCCTACATGAATTCTCCCAAATATCAATTATGCCCTGATAATGTTCAACAAGTGACAAATATAATAGAAAATACTAACATGATCATCTCCACATTTTGTGGTTCATATTTTCCTGAGTTAGACAATAGTGGTCCTCTTTCTCTCCCAATAGAAGCTTTCATCAACTGTCTTTTACAGTGTTACCAGTGTTATGAGTTTCACCATGGAAGAAAGAATTGTACAAATGGTCTCTGATGTGGTCATTACTCTGTCCTCAACTCACATACTACTCCTGAATGTGAATCAGAACCTTATTGCTTTCTCTGCAGAGAAGTTTACCCAGTATGTTCTCAACAATGCAAAAGGTACTATCTTGAACAAGACATCCTTCAACTGACTAGTCTTGGTAGTGCCAAGCAAGTACTTCATTTTGGACGGGTGAATGGTGGGTCAAGGACATATGTCTCCTCCCTCCACTCCATCAAATACAGTTGGGGCACCTTCCTACCTTTATCAACCACCAATTGTTCCCCCTCTGTCATTCCTATGAGAATCCTGCGCTTGCTGTTACAGTTTAGAACAAGTTTGTAAGATTACACTGCATCTTCAACAAACTCCTCCACCTCATCTTTACCAAAACATTCCATTACATCTTCAACAAAGCCCTCTTCTACATCATCAACAAAACCCTCCACAGCAATATCACAGACTCCCACAACAGAAGCCCACATTCCAAAAGTCCATGCTCACATGGATTCCCAATCAAGAATCCATACTAAGGATAGCAAATCAAAACGGACACAGTTTTCAACAACAAAATGTGGCATGAAGCAATCAGTTGCCAGACTTTGTTGCTAGGCCCTATGATACCCATCCCTCAAAATCCTTTCTCCCATCAAAAGGACATAGTCCACCAGGCCAGACTGCAGTGCTGACACTATCCAGCCTTTCTCATTTACCATAAAAGGTTGGACGACTGCATAGCAGATGAATGTCCAGGGTGCAACACTACACCCCATACTATGCAACACGTTATGGAAGACTACACTGTACGCAGTCATGCACACCAAGAACACAATATACACTCTATAAGGGATTTGTGGGAAAACCCTGCTCCACCCATAGTGTTCATTAGGGAGATGGGACTGATTGGCTTCACAATCTTGGGAACAACTACTGCCTATCATGATGTAGTGCACAAATAATTATTCATTAGCATTAATCAAGTTATCTTTCTGATTCCATTATGCGTCACGTAAATATATATATATATAAACACCTGGAAGAAAAATCTATACTGAATCCAAATAAATTTGGATTCAGACAAGGGAGATCATGTACAACAAATTTGATTTGCTTTTACTCAAGATTAACAGACATATTACAAGAAAGAGATGGGTGGCATCAGAGGAAAATTATTGGAATGGATGAAAGACTTCCTGATTGGGAGGAAAATGAGAGTTGTAATTAGAGGAAAATTCTCCAGATGGGAAGAAGTAAAAAGTGGTGTCCCACAAGGATCAGTACTGGCCCCAATCATGTTCACCATATACATTAATGACATGAATGAAGGTGTGGAGTGCTATATGAATTTCTTTGCAGATGATGCAAAATTACTAAAGAAGATAAAAACGGAAGAGGACTGCAACTCGTTGCAAAAACATTTGGACACAATCTGGAACTGGACTCAAAAGTGGGAAATGAAATTTAATATAAAGAAATGTAGTATAATGGAATTTGGAAAGAGTAAAAACAGAGTATCAAAAGATTACAAAATTGGGGAAGAAAAAGTAAAAAAAGTAAACTCGGAAAAAGATTTTGGAGTGATGGTTGGAAAGGACATGAAACCAGATAAGCATATAAATAGAATATTTGGAGAAACTTACAATTTATTGAGATCAATCAAAGTGGCATTTGCTTATTTGGATGAAGAAATGATAAAGAAAATACTAACTACATTAATAAGACCAAAACTTGAGTAAGCAGCATCACTTTGGACACCCAGTACCAAAAAGAATATTAAGAAACTAGAAAGAACACAAAGAGCGACAACCAAACTAGCACCAACTCTCGCTGAACTAACATATGAGCAAAGACTGTCCAATTTGAATCTACCAACTTTGAAACAGAGAAGAGAAAGAGGAGATTTGCTGACTATCTACAGAATAATGAAAGGAATGGAAGTTTTAGACAGGAACAATTTGTTAATATGGGACAACAGTTAAACGAGAGGTCACGAGAAAAAACTAAAAAAGGACAGTTATAGAACAAGCTTGAAAAAAAAAAAATGCTTCCCATACAGAGCTATAAATACATGGAATAAATTAGACAACGAAACAGTATGTGCTAACACTACAAAATTTTAAGATAAAACTTGATTCAGGGAGATACAAAGACGGGTCACCACGAGCATAGCTCCCTTCCCATATATTACAATTAGGTATATACAACTAGGTAAATATATATATATATATATATATATATATATATATATATATATATATATATATATATAAATATATATATATATATATATATATATACATATATATATATTTGCAGTGAATTGCAAGTAACAGCCAAGGCTTGGTTCAAATTTCTAGGGCAACTGTTGGAATTATATAGGTATATCTATAAAAGTATATGTATATGCTAGTTACTAGTGAGGACAAAGAAGCACAAAAATCCCAAGTGCTTTTGTGTAATTCACAGCTTCAGGAGAGATACAGAAGTAGTACAAGTGACTTTGAGCCATTTCTGTACCTCCCCTGAAGATTTAAATTACACAAATTCATTTAGGCATTCCTTTTCCTTACGGGTAACCACCATATTATTGGCTCATCTGCCAGTTTTGGGATTCATCTGCACACAAACACACACACAAGAACTCAACCTGGGAAGAAATGATAAGTGGAGTCCCACAAGGTTCCATATTGGCTCCGATAATGTTTGCCATATATATATAAATAACATGGATGAATGTGTGGAATGTTATATGAAATTCTTTGAAGATCAAATCACTACAAAAAGACCTAGATAAAGTCTGGGAATGGAGTCAAAAGTGTGAAATGAATTTCAACATCTAGAAATATAGTATAATGGAGTTTGGAAAAAGTAAAAATAGAATAATGGGACAATATAAAATTGGTACAAAGGAAGTTAAAAAAGTTAACTCTGAAAGAGACCTAGGATTAATTATCAGCAAAGACATGGCACCAGACAAACATATAGACAAAATAGTCAGAGAAACCTTCAATTTACTAAGATCAATGAAAGTGGCCTTTGACTACTTGGATGAAGAAATGGTAAAGAAAATATTATTTACATTGATAAGACCAAGACCTGAGTACACTGTGACACTATGGACACCCAGTGCTAAATAAAAAATCTAAAGAAATTACAAAGGACTCAAAAAGCAATGACAAAGATGGCACCAACATACTCC
Source organism: Oratosquilla oratoria (assembly GCF_046742065.1). Classification (NCBI taxonomy): domain Eukaryota; kingdom Metazoa; phylum Arthropoda; class Malacostraca; order Stomatopoda; family Squillidae; genus Oratosquilla; species Oratosquilla oratoria. The sequence continues at coordinate 21,314,924 of NC_134788.1, read as the reverse complement.
CTCCAAACTGACATATGAGCAAAGATTGTCCAAACTGGAACTACCAACCCTAGAACAAAGAGGAGATCTACTGACCATCTACAGAATTATGAAAGGGATGGAAGTCCTCGATAGAGATGATTTACTAAAGTTGGATAAAAAAAAAAACGAGGACATGAAAAGAAACTTAAGAAAGATAGTTACAGAAGAGATCTGAAAAAGAATATTTTCCACACGGTGGGTATCAGGAATAAATTGGATGAAGAAACAGTGAGTGCAAAAACTAGAATTTAAGATCAACTGGATACTGAAAGACACAAAAGTGGGTCACTATAAGCATAGCTCTCTTCCCATAAAATACATACATACATACATACATACATATACCAAGGCTTTTTCCCCCTTACAAGGGAGGTAGCCAAAAAGGAAAAGGCATAAAATCATTTCCACCCATTTCATCCCTAAATACACTCCACACCCCTCCCACCCTCCCTCTCATCTGAGCACCTCCTGGATGACGGGTCATCCCTGCACCCTACCCACCGCCCTGGGTCAGAAGCAGTGTCGCAAGACACAGCACATCCACAGCAAGGCCGCTTCATTTAATCGGCGACCCCCCCTCTCCGTCCCCCCTTGCATATAAGGAGAGGACGGGGAGAACTCCCCTCGGGCTGCGTCAAAATTTACTCACACATACTACCCCACCCCCCACCCCCCTGCCCATTCCACCACAAGCAATCACAACAACAACCATAAACAACCAATATCCACACACCTCTGTCTTCCGTCCTCTCCCTTCCTTCCTCAACAGACATTCCCCTCTTCCCCAAAGCCCCCTTCACCCCATCCATCCACCTCATCCTAGGACGTCCCCTCATGTTCACTCCCTCCACATCTGCCTTCCATACCTCTTTTACTAGTCTTTCTTCACTCATTCTTTCCATGTGTCCAAACCATCCTAATATTCTTTCATCAACCCTATCTCCCAGCTCCTTTTTCACCCCTGTTCTCCTCCTCACCTCCTCATTTCTCACTCTATCCAGCCTAGTAACCCCCACCATACTTCTCAGACACCTCATCTCAAACTCCTTCTCTCTTCTTCTCTTATGTTCCACGTTTCTGCCCCATACAGTGCTGTTGGCACAATCACTCCTTCATACAGTCTCCTCTTCGCATCCATTCCTAAATGTCTATTCCTCATTACACTCTTCAATCCACCAAGGCATTTACTCGCTTCTCTCAATCTACATTCTACCTCCACCTTCACTCCACCTTCTCCTGCTACACTTGCACCCAAGTATCTAAAACTATCCACTTCCTCCAGTCGCTCTCCCTTAATGTTCACTTCCAGTCTACTGCCACTTTCACCCCTTGTACATCTCATCACCTTACTTTTACCCACATTTATCTTTAGCTTTCTTCTATCACATACTCTCCCAAACTCTGCCACCAGCTTCCTCAATCCCTCCTCCGACCCTGCCACAAGCGCAGTGTCGTCCGCAAACAACAGCTGGCTCACCTCCCACTTTTCTCCATTTTCTTTAACCATCTCCAATCCCTGACCCACTACCCTAGCATTCACCTCTTGCACCACCCCATCCATGTATAAGTTGAACAGCCAGGGCGACATAACGCATCCTTGACGAAGTCCCACCTTTACTTCAAACCACTCACTCTCTCCATTTCTAATCCTGACACAAGCTCTACTACTCTCATAAAAACTCTTGACAGCTCCCAAAAGCTTTCCTCCTATCCCATAAATCTGCATAACCTCCCACAGTGCCTTTCTGTCTACCCTATCATAAGCCTTTTCCAGATCCATAAAAGCCGTAAAACATCGTTACTTTTTCCTATAGCTTTTTCAAATATCTGTCTTATCACAAAAACCTGATCTACGCAACCTCTACCTGTTCTAAATCGACAATATTCTTCACCTCTGTTTCTCTCCTAATCATCTCAATCAAGATCCTCCCATAAGCCTTCCCTACTACACTTAACAAGCTACTCCCTCTGAAAATACTACATTCACACTTGTCCCCTTTTCCCTTGTAAAGAGGAACTATACAGGCACTTCTCCAGTCCTCCGGTACTCTACCCTCTCTCCAGCAAACATTAAATAACCTCACCAACCAGTCCACCATCACTGAACCTCCCTTTTTCAGACATTCTGCATGGTATCCATCCAGACCAGGTGCCTTACCTGCTTTCATCATCTTAACAACTGCCTTCACCTCATCCTTCCTTATTTCTCCTCCATTCTCCTCACTCATCACTCTCATTTTCTTCGCATTTCCCACTGCAGCTATCTTTCCTTCCCTATCCTCCTTCACATTTAGCAACTCCCTAAAATAAACTGCCCATCTTCCCCTTACTGCCTTCTCTTCCATTATCATCTCTCCATCTGCACCTTTTACCTTTTCTTCCCTACTTGATTCGCCTCCTCTTCCTCTCTTAATTTCTTTCCAAAACATCTTTTTATTACTTTCAAAATTTTCTGTCATACTCTTACCCCATTTCACATCTGCTCTCCTCTTTGCCTCCTTTACCTTTTGCTTTACTTCTCTTTTCTTTTATTTGTACGTCTCATATGACTCCCCCGTCCTCTTTTGTAACCAATCTGTGAATGCTCGCTTCTTCTCTTCTACAACCTTCTTTGTTTCCTCATCCCACCATTCACTACCCTTTCTTCTATCTCCCCCTGTCCTTCTTGTTCCACACACCATCCTTGCACACTTTAAGACTCCCTCCTTGAACCATCCCCATTCCTCCTCCACACCCATCTCTGGAAGGGGAATGCTCGTGGCGTAGTGGGAAGGTGATGAAATAGGTGAAGGGGAGGGATTACTGAGGGAAATGGAAGGAAGTGAGGGAGGAGAGGACTTGGTCCAGGCAGGCAGACGCCATATAAACAAATGCGGGCCAGATCAATTTAGTGACAATGAAGGGACTAACAAAAATGGAAAGATTAGAAATATAGATAAGAGCAGCACAATGGAAGTGAAGATATTAATTTCCAAGGATTTAATGGGGGGGGGAAGCCAACCCTCCCCGATTAGCAAACCTAGAAGAAAAACTTGAGAAAATTGTCAAACATTGGGAGGATAGGTTCAGTGAACTCACAAAGATCGTGTAGATTTGAAAAATTGGAAGAATTAGAGAAGGTGAACCAAAAAACTAACTAAAGAAATAGAAGTATTAAAAAGACAGTTAAAAGAAGTAAAAGATGATAATGAGAATGAAAGAAGAAGAATAAAGAGAATAAAGGGTCCATAGCTAAAGAAGCACAGGGTTGGAAAAAAATCCAAGACAACAGCAAAATTGCATTTAATGATATAGTAAAACAACAGATGAAAGAACAAACTGAAGAGACAGTTATTAAAGTGATGAGACAGAAGGAGAATATAGTAAGACATTTAGCAGATAAAAAGAAATGTATAATTATATTAGGAATGGAAGAGAAGTATAATCTAAATTGAACCACAAGAATCAAGGAGAGAAAAGAAAAAGTAAAGAGTTTACTACAATTAGTTCAGGAAGATGAACCTGAAATTGGGAAACAAATTGAAGAAATATATAGGGTTGGGCAATATAGTAGAGATAAGACCAGACCAATTAAGATTAAATTCAGGTCACAAACGACTGGAGAGAATATCTTATCAAAAACAGGGAAACTAGCAAACAGTGAACAATATAAAAAGGTATGGATAAAAAGAGAAATAAATAAAGAGGAAAGAGAGGAGGAAAAAATTAAAAGACAAGAAGCTAAGGAAAAAACAAGAACAGAACAGAGTCAGAAAAAGAGGAATTCTATTGGAGAGTAGTGCATATGAAAGTGAGGAAATGGGCCATACCAGAGAAAAACAAAAGGGAAACAGAAAATATAATGGAAGTAACAGAAAATTAAGAGTGTCTTACACAAATATAGATGGACTAATATCAGGATTGAACAAACTGAATGATTATCTAAAGGAAAAAGAACCGGACATAATGGGAATTGTAGAGACAAAATTAAAATGTCCATTACCACCCAACAGTGTAGGACATGATGCATATAATTATTGGATTAGAAACAGAGAGACAAAACAAGGGGGTGGAGTTATGTTCCTGACTAAAGAAGAATATAAACGTGAGGAGTGTCACATATGGAAAGAATACAGTAGAGATGATTATGATCGAAGTGGAAGACAGAGATAAGAAGAGAAGAAAGTCTGCAATATATTATGTGCCTCTAAAAACAGCCTCATGGGAAGAGAGAGAACATAAAAGTATGTTGGAAGACACAAGGATAACATTAAATAAGATAATGGAAGATGGAGGAAGAATAGTTATGATGGGCCACTTTAATTGCAAAGAAGTCTGCTGGGAAGAGATGACAGTAAAGGGTGGAGACGACTCATGGGGAAATGTTCTACTTGAGATGATTATTGACCATACAATGACACAATGGATTCAAGAGAACACTAGGTATAGAAATGAAGAACCATCAAGACTAGACCTAATAATCACATCAGAACCTGAAATAGTGGAAAAGATTGAATATAAGACACCAATAAGTAATAATGATGTATGAAAAAAAACAAATTTTGATCAAATAAGAGAATTCTTTCAAAAAGAAAACTGGTGAAGAATATACAAAGTGGAAACAACATTGGAAGAGAAATGGAATATTTTGACAGAAATTTATAAAAAGGAGTGGAAAAGTATGTCCCAAGACAAAAGCAAGAAAAAGAATATGTAAAGTGCTGGTACAACAAAAGTTGTAGGGAGTTAAAAGACAAAAGAGAAAAAGCTTGGACCAAATGGAAGAAAGACAAAAGACCTGAAAAATGGAAAATATATACTTGTTATAGAATTGAATATGTACAAGTGTGCAGAGAGAAAAAGAGAAAATATGACTAAAAAAAAAAACAAGATTTAGAGAAATTAAGACAAGGAGAAGTTGAATACACAGAGAAAATAGAAATGGCAGAAATTATGAACAAGCATTTTAAATCGGTGTTTACAAGGGAGAATATACTACCTGGAGAAATCGAATGGGAAGAGAAAGTCCCTCCTATGAAAGAAATAGAAATAACAAAGAATTAAATAATGAAACACTTGAGTAACCTTGATGTCAAAAAATCGCATGGACAAGATGAAATAGCAAACTGGATTTTGAAAGAATACAGGAATGAACTGGCAGACAAAATACATAGCATGATAAACAGTTCCTTGAAAGAAGAAAAAGTTCCAGAAGATTGGAAAAAAGCAAATATAGTACCTATATATAAAGGGGGAAATAAAGAAGACCCTACCAACTATAAACCAGTCTCTCTAACAAGTACAATAGCAAAAATATGTTAAAGAATTTTCAAAAGTAGATGGGTAAAGTATTTGGAAAAAAGCAACGTGCTAAATCCAAGGCAATTTGGATTCAGACAAGGGCGATCATGCGTCACCAATTTAATATGTTTCTATTCAAGGCTAATAGAAAGAAATGGATGGGCCGATTGTGTATTTCTAGACCTAAAAAAAGCTTTTGACAAAGTACCCCATAAGAAGTTGCTCAAGAAATTGGAAACTGAAGGAAGAATACAGGACAAACTGCTTAAATGGATGGAAGACTTTTTGCAAGAAAGAAAAATGAGAAAAGTGATAGAGACAAACACTCTAATTGGGTTGAAGTAATAAATGGTGTTCCACAAGGAACAGTTCTGGCCCCAATGTTTGCTATATATATTAATGATATGGATGAAGAAATTGAAAGTTATACGAGCTTCTTTGCAGATGATGCAAAACTGTTAAAAAAAAAAGTGAACACTGAAGAAGATTGTGAGTCACTACAGAGTGATCTCAATAAAGTATGGGAATGGAATAGGAAGTGGAAGATAGAGTTCAATACTAAGAAGTGTATAATGGAATTTGGAAAAGCAAAAAAAGAATACTAGGATCATATAGATTAGGAGAAGAAGTAATAAAAAATAAGTAGAAAATGAGAAAGACCTGGGAGTCATTATTATGAATAATATGTCACCTGAGAAACATATAAAGAAGATTTTTGCAGAAACTTATAATCTAAAAAGAACAATCAAAGTGAAGAAAATACTAATCACTTTGATAAGACCAAGATTGGAATATGCAGCGACGATGTGGTCACCAAGTACAAAAAAATGTATAAAAAAAAATTGAAAGAATACAAAGAGCAATTACAAAATTGGCACCAACACTCTCAAAACTATCATATGAAGAAAGATTAGCAAAACTTGAACTACAGACATTCTACAGACATTAGAGTAAAGAAGAGAGAGAGGAGAATTGATAACTAATTACAGAATCATGAAAGGCATAGAAACTATTGATAGAAAGGATCTGATAATATGGGATGATAGTTATACTAGAGGGCACTGAAAGAAATTCAAGAAAGACAGCTATAGAAGAGATCTGAAAAGGAACAGCTTTCCTCACAGAGTAATAGACATTTGGAACAAGTTAGATTAGAAGGTGGTGTGTGCAAAACCAATACATGAATTTAAAAACAGTTTAGATAAAGTGAGATATGAAGACGGGACACCATGAGCATAGCTCCCCTTCCTGTAAAATACAATTAGGTAAATACATACACTCAGTGTTGTCAAGAAAAAGACCTGGCTCATACAGACAACAAGAGAAAACCAAAGGTTTGAAAGAAGCTTCTTTTTGGGGTTTGAAAGGGAAGGAAATATTATGCTTAGAGGATTAGAAATGGATAGAAAACATAGTTATAGAAATATAATGAGAAATTGAGATTTTAATGACATTTTGGATGAATTATTAGAACTCAAATGTGAGTACAAAATAATGTACAAAGAAGTATCTATACTAAGGAAAGACAATGAGGAGAATAATAGGGAGGTAGATGAGTTAAAAAAGGAATTAAAACAAAGGGAGAAAATGAAGGTTAAAAAATGAAGACACAAATAGGAATGAGGCCTTGAAAAGGAAAATAAAAAACCAAATGAAAGAAGTGAATGAAAAGGTGGAAGAAAACATAAAAGAAAATGACTAACAAGAAATAAAGAAACAGTGGAAAATTGAACAGGAAAGTCAAGAAATATCCCTAAAGAAAATAATGGAAGAAAATACCAAGGAAACTGTGATCCAAGTAATCAAAGAGAAAGGTAACTTAGTTAGGGACACAGTGGAATAAAAAAAGATGCATCGTAATCTATGGCATTAAAGAGAAGCATGATGTACCCAGATATCCGAGGGAAAAGGAAGAGAAAGAGGCTGTTAAAGAAATTCTGAAAGAATTACAAACAGATGTAGGCTGGGATCTAGAAATCAAGGAAACCCATAGAATGGGCAGATACTCTAAAATACAGGCCACTGAAAGTAAAGCTTAGATCTCAAACAATTGCAGAGGAAATACTATCCAGAATAATGAAATTAGCAAATATAGTGAACATTACAAAAATATATGGATAAAAAAAGAAATGAGGGAGGAAGAATAAGGAAAAGAAAAAGAACTTTGGAACGAAGCAAACGAAAATAAAAAAAACTGAAACTGAAAAAAAAAAAAAATTGGAGCAGTGGATCTGAGGCTGAGAAAATGGTATATATGGAAAATAGAAGCAAAGAAGACAGAAAAAGATGAGGAGAAAGGAAATTATAAATAGCTTATACTTATATAGATGGAATAATTTTAGGAATGAATTAAACGACTACCTGGCCTTAGAAAAACCAGACATAATGGGAATAGTGGAAACTAAATTAAAGTATACTCTACCTCCCCACACTGTGGGACAAGGGGTATACAACTGCTGGACAAAGAATAGAAAGGATAAACAGGGTGGTGGAGTTTTAATTTTGACCAATAAAGATTTAAATGTAACAAAAACAACTGAAGGAAAAAATAATGTAGAATCAATTATGATACAAGTTGAAAGCAAACATATGAAGAGTAGAAAATTTGTAGTGGTGTATGTGCCCCCAAAACACAATCCTGGACAGAAAGTGATCATTCCAAATTATTAGAAGATACAAAATATGAATTAACTAATATACTGAAAGACAGAGGAAATACAGTAATTATGGGTGACTTTAATTCAAAAGAAATATGTTGGGAAGAAATGACAGTGAAGGGGGGAGAGGAACTCTGGGGCAATGTCCTGCTTGACTTGACCATTGAATACACAATGACCCAGTGGATTAGAGAAAATACTAGATATAGAGGTAGTGAAGAACCCTCAAAATTAGACTTAATACTTACGACAGAGCCTGAGATTGTCGATAAAATTGATTACAAAACTCCGATAGGCAAGAGTGACCATGTACTAATAGAATTGGAATTGAAAGAACAAATGGATCAAAGCAAAAACGATAAACATAGAATAGGAAGACTAATGTACAACAAAACAAATTTTGAGAAACTCAAAATATTCTTTCGTAACGCAAACTGGGAAAAATTCCTAAATGAAGAAACAGGGATGGAAGAAAAATGGAACATTCTTAAAGAAATTTATAATGGAGTGAATAAATATGTACCACAACAAAAAATGGAAAGAACATACATAAAAAGCTGGTACAACAAAAGTTGTAGTGAAGCTAAGAATAACAGAGACAAAGCTTGGAAGAAATGGAAAAGAGACAAGAAAACAAGCAAATGGCAAATGTACATCAAACTAAGAAACGAGTATGTAAAAATACGCAGAGATGAAAAGAGAAACTATGAAAAAAAGATAATAGAAAAATGCAAGGAAGAACCCAAACTATTTTACATGTATGGAAATGGAAAACTGAAGAAAAAACAAGAATTAGAGAAACTACGCCAAGATAAAAATGAATATACAGAAGTAATGGAAATAGCTGAAATTATGAACAACCATTTCAAATCATTATTCACAATTGAAAACTGTGAGGAAATAGTGAGAGAATTATCCCCCACAATGGAAGAAATAATCGAAACACAAAAGGAAATCAGCAACCAAATTAAAAACCTTGATGCTAGAAAATCACATGGTCCAGACGGAATTGCAAATTGGATACTGAAAGAATGCATGGAAGAATTAACAGACAAAATATAAAATATATATCTCACTCAAAGAAGGAAAATTACTACAGGACTGGAAGAAAGCAAATATTGTACCAGTATACAAAGGAGGAAACAAAGAAGACCCATCTAACTACAGACCAGTTTCACTAACAAGCACAGTAGCAAAAATTGTCAAAAATAGATGGGTTATGCATTTGGAAGAAAAAATTGTACTGAATCCAAACCAATTTGGATTCAGACAAGGAAGATCATGTACAACAAACTTGATTTGCTTCTACACAAGACTAATAGACATAATACAAGAGAGAGATGGGTGGGTAGAATGTGCCTTTCTGGACCTACAAAAGGCATAAGGTACCACATAAAAAACTAATAAAGAAGATTGAGTCAATAAGTGGCATCAGAGGAAAATTATTGGAATGGATGAAAGACTTCCTGATTGAGAGTAGTAATTAGAGATAAATTCTCAAACTGGGAATAAGTGATAAGTGATCAGTACTGGCCCCAATCATGTTTACCATATACATTAATGACATGGTGTAGAGTGTTATATGAATTTCTTGACAGATGATGCAAAGATACTGAAGAAGGTAAAAACGGAGGAAGACTGCAACTCATTGCAACAAGATTTGGACAAGATCTGGAATTGGACTCAAAAGTGGGAAGTAAAATTCAAAATAAAGAAATGTAGTATAATGAAATCTGGAAAGAGTAAAAACTGAATATCGAAAGATTACAAAATTGGTGAAGAGGTGAAAAAAGTAAACTCAGAAAGATTTTGGAGTGATCATCAAGGACATGACACCAGATAAGCATATTGATAAAATATTCAGAGAAACCTACAATTTATTGAGGTCAATTAAAGTGGCGTTTCCTTATTTGGATGAGGAAATGATAAAAAAAAAAAATCCTAGCTACACTAATAAGACCAAAACTTGAGTATGCAGCAACACTATGGACACCAAGTACCAAAAAAGACACCAAGCACCAAGGATACAAAGAGCAACAACAAAACTAGCACCAACTCTTTCTGAACTGACATATGAGCAAAGACTGTCCAAACTAGAATTACTAACTTTGGAACAAAGGTAAAGAGGAGACTTACTGACTATCTATAGAATAATGAAAGGAATGGAAGTCTTAGATAAGAATGACTTGTTAATATGGGATAATGGTAAAACAAGAGGACGCGAATAAAAGCTAAAAAAAGAAAGTTACAGAAGAGATCTGAAGAGGAGCAGCTTCCCACACAGAGTGATAGATACTTGGAACAAATTAGACAACGAAACAGTATGTGCAAACACTATTCAAGATTTTAAGGAAAAAGCTTGATCCTGAGAGGTAAAAAGGTGGATCACCATGAGCATAGCTCTCTTCCCATATAATACAACTAGGTAAATACACACACACACACACACACACACACACACACATATATATATATATGTATATATACATATATATATGTATATATATATGATATATATACATATAATATATATATATATATATAACAAGGGCTTTTCCCTCTTATAGGGGAGGTAGCTAAGTCAAAAGGCACACATCCACTCCCAGCCATTTCACTCCCATCTATCACCCTTTACTCCCTCTCATCTTAGCTCATTATGGACGATGGGCCATCCCTATATCCCTCCCACTGCTCTGGGTCAGAAGCAATGCAGCAAGACACAGTACATCTATGGCAGAGCCACTTCACTTAATTGGTGACACCCCCTCTCCATACCCCTCATGCAGAAAAAGAGAAGACCTCAAATTGGGCTTCTACTGTCATACAATGCAAAAGGAGACTTGATCAATTTGGGGCCAATCAAGAGACTAAACATAATTTTGAGGAAACTCTTATATTAGTGGACACATCCGGTCAAGGTCAGTTGTGGGAGGACACAAATCAGAGACCTGACCTACCCAAGCTGGAAGTGATCTGCACATATAGGTCATATGACCTGCATCCAGTATCTATGTAAAATTACACAAGGGAAGGTATAACTTCTCATACTATAATGCAATGACTTGTAATCAATATGATCTGTACTTGTAGAGTGAATATCAAGAAAACTTTTACTTGCAAGAATATCATGATCAGTGCACAATGAATTCTGAGTGAACTTCATCATTTTTCTATTTTTCTTACTAAGATGAGATGGAGTCCCATCCCCCAATAAGAATGTAAGAACAATGTAAACAAACAAGATACACACATTGATAAACAATGTAGGTACGGGCACAAAAACTTCAAAAAAATTTAACCCTAAAATTATTGTTGCATATGAAAGGCAATTGTATTAGAAACAAAATACTTTTTAATTTTTTTTAAATAGATTGAGAAATAAGGGATATACGATTTTTTGAATTATTTTTTATCCTGAATTTTTGGCTAAACTTTACCATAACAAGAAGTTAGAATTAAGGGTGGCAATTTGTTAAGATTTCGGTAAAGAAATACACATTAACTCTAAACCACAGGTCCAATTTGATTAGAATTCGGAATTCTTGGGTTTTATGGATCAACAAATCACATGAGCATGTCAAAAACAATGTGGGATATCTCCATCATACCATATTTGCCTTTTCATGGCAACTATAACGTAGTCAATTTTCAGATTATCATCAATAAAAGACAAACCATTGGACCAATTAACATGCAACTTGGCATGTAAAGGTTTTATGGGTCAACAAATCACCTGAGCATGTCATTAACATTGCAAGACCTTCTTCTTATACCATTCTTACTAACACCTCTCATGTTGCCATGACAACTGTTGTCAATTTAGAAATAATCAATAAAATCCAAACTACTGGGATATTTGTTCAGTTTTTACATGGGCATGATATAGCTTTAGAAAATTAAATGGTAATTTTGTGAATTATAATACATGAGCGTAATATGCGATTTTCTGGGCGGAAATAAAAATAAAAGATATCTTGCTACAAGCAAATCTGCTGAAAAGCCCGCCAACGTCTCATGACAATGACGACGATCCAGATGACATATAAATTGTAGGTACTGATTTATTAAACACAGGTTAGGTTAGACGAATTTCAATTTATCATCCTTTCATTTCTTAGACATCAGCATCAGTCATAACAAACATGGTGCACCATTCGTCTGGTGCGACTTTGTTACTTACGAAATCTGTTTTAGCAACTTTTGTTTTTTTATTTCCATCCACAAGATTGCATATTACGTTGATACATTATAAATTACTTAATAATTTTCTATTGCCATATTGCGCCCATGTGCAAAACTGAACATTTACCCCCACTGGCTCAATTGACATGCAACTTAGCATGTGAAGGTTTTTGGGTCAACAAATCACCAAGTATGCAATACCCAACGATCTTGAGCTCCTCATACCCAGGAGTAAATAGGTTAAAAAACAGTTTTCTCACATTAAAATATTGGTTTCTTGGTGCTTTCCCTTAATATTTTTACTCGGAAAACTAATTTGCCGAGGTTGATAATCAAATTTGCATTAGAATTGGTGAATATTTGTTTGCCTTTGAAGAATCGGGCATACACTTGCACAACAACAAGATAATTTGAATACCCTGCACATGCACTGAATGATGCACGCATTAAAACTAAGCGAAACAAAATCCAATGGGTCACAAAACATGGCATTGTAAACACTATGATTATCAGCGTAGTGGTGGTGCTGCATTTGTTTTCGCGTGTATCTACATATTAATGATAAAGATGCTTACCAGTCTGTCTTATTTTTAATTGCTACCAATGTTAATACTAATTAACAATAGTTATATATGAAGCTCATAATACTCACAATGATAAGAGCTAGCCAATGACAGAGTTAAAGTTGGCAGTTGTGAGACTGGTGAATATCTTTATAATATACCACAATATTTGCTAGTCTCAATTATCTAAGAATTGCTACCAACATTACCATAATTTTGTGATACTTGTATATGGGTTTTAAAATACTTATTGATAAGAGGAACTGCAGCAGAGACCTGACCTGACCTAACCTATCCCCTTGGGCTTGGTAAAGTTATAAAAATAGATGTCCACTCATCTGAAAAATTCTTAAATAGCTATTGGCACTACTGTAACTATTAGCTTGCAGTACTTATATCTGTGGTTAAAAACATTCAGAATGATAAGACCTAACCGACTATATAGGTAATTGCAGGTCCTAAGCTGGCAAACATCTTGATAAATACCTTCACATTTATCCCTGTTCAGAATGCCAATTACACTACCAGACGGTAAGTGGAGTGTGGCAAATGCCAAAAGTAAACACACAACGCATGCATTAAGCTACTTTACCACTATATGATTTCACTTACGAATTCAACGAAGGCACACTTGCTTGGCCTGTACAAAAGACAACCACGAAAACAATTAAGCTCTTCAAATAGATGAAAGCGTGTAACTCAAGCCTTCGCTGTCTATGACGTCATATGTAAATAAACAATGCCAGGAACTTGAAGAATATTGAGAGTAAAACAGTAGATAATGGCAATGACGAATTGACGGCAGGGAAATTCTTATTCGGGATTACAAAAATAGATGTTAAAAGGGGTCGGACATTGTCTTATGTCTACCCTGTGCGGCGGTCGTAAGCTCCTGGCCGTGCCGCCGTGGTCGGTTGTGAGACTGAAATCTTAACTTTCCGTCAATCATATGAAATGATAATTTGCAGATTTAAAAGACAAATGTTCAACCGATGTATATATTGGTCAAGTAACGCAACAAACTGCGTATTTGCTTCATATCTGTTTTGGTCAGTTATTAGGGAGAATAAATTTTGAGAATGAAGACAAAAATTACATAATATCAATATATTTTGGTGTACGATCTGCATAGCCAGCGTGATTTGTGTATAATTTGCGTGGATACAAAGAGGGATTTTTTTCTTTTATAAACTTACTATCATATAATAAAAATTGAGAATTATATATATACACACATATGTATATATATATATATATATATATATATATATGTATATATGTATATATATATGTTTATATATATATGTCTATATATATATGTATATACTATATGTATATGTATATATATGTGTGTGTGTGTGTGTGTGTGTGTGTGTGTGTGTGTGTGTGTGTGTGTGTGTGTGTGTGTGTGTGTGTGTGTGTGTGTGTTTCACCTTGGTCTTTGGATCACATGTTGGACTTGATCGACAGCTATTTCCCTCCCGGAGGAGAGCTCAGAGCTCGTATGACCGATCTATGGGTAATGCTATGACCTTACACACACACACACACACACACACAGTTCCCCGCCCACGAGAGTCGGGGAGTTTGTGTGTGTACTTACCTACTTGTATTTACCTAGTTGTTGTATTATGTGGGAACCTGGGAAGCGTATTGACAGAAGATTGTACATACATACATATACCAAGGCTTTTTCCCCCTTCCAAGGGAGGTAGCCAAAAAGGGAAAGGCATAAAAACACTCCCACCCATTTCATCCCTAAATACACTCCACACCCCTCCCACCCTTCCTCTCATCTGAGCACCTCCTGGATGACGGGTCATCCCTGAACCCTGCCCACCGCCCTGGGTCAGAAGCAGTGTCGCAAGACACAGTACATCCACAGCAAGGCCGCTTCATTTAATCGGCGACCCCCCCTCTCCGTCCCCCTTTGCATATAAGGAGAGGACGGGGAGAAATCCCTTCGGGCTGCGTCAAAATTTACTCACACATACTACCCCACCCCCCCCCGCCCATTTCTCCTCATGCAGTCACAACATCATCCATATACAACCATTCTCCACTCACCTCTGTCTTCCGTCCTCTCCCTTCCTTCCTCAACAGACATTCCCCTCTTCCCCAAAGCCCACTTCACCCCATCCATCCACCTCATCCTAGGACGTCCCCTCATGTTCACTCCCTCCACATCTGCCTTCCATACCTCTTTTACTAGTCTTTCTTCACTCATTCTTTCCATGTGTCCAAACCATCCTAATATTCTTTCATCAACCCTCTCTCCCAAATCCTTTTTCACCCCTGTTCTCCTCCTCACCTCCTCATTTCTCACTCTATCTAGCCTAGTAACCCCCACCATACTTCTCAGACACCTCATCTCAAACACATTCAAACTCCTTCTCTCTTCTCTTATGTTCCACGTTTCTGCCCCATACAGTGCTGTTGGCACAATCACTCCTTCATACAGTCTCCTCTTCGCATCCATTCCCAAATGTCTATTTCTCATTACACTCTTTAAACCACCAAGGCATTTACTCGCTTCTCTCAATCTACATTCTACCTCCACCTTCACTCCACCTTTTCCTGCTACACTTGCACCCAAGTATCTAAAACTATCCACTTCCTCCAGTCGCTCTCCCTTAATGTTCACTTCCAGTCTACTGCCACTTTCACCCCTTGTACATCTCATCACCTTACTTTTACCCACATTTATCTTTAGCTTTCTTCTATCACATACTCTCCCAAACTCTGCCACCAGCTTCCTCAATCCCTCCTCTGACCCTGCCACAAGCGCAGTGTCGTCCGCAAACAACAGCTGGCTCACCTCCCACTTTTCTCCATTTTCTTTAACCATCTCCAATCCCTGACTCACTACCCTAGCATTCACCTCTCGCACCACCCCATCCATGTATAAGTTGAACAGCCAGGGCGACATAACGCATCCTTGACGAAGTCCCACCTTTACTTCAAACCACTCACTCTCTCCATTTCCAATCCTAACACATGCTCTACTACTCACATAAAAACTCTTGACAGCTCCCAAAAGCTTTCCTCCTATCCCATAAATCTGCATAACCTCCCACAGTGCCTTTCTGTCTACCCTATCATAAGCCTTTTCCAGATCCATAAAAGCCCAAAAAACATCCTTCCCCTTTCCTATAGCTTTCTCACATATCTGTCTTACCACAAAGATCTGATCTATACAACCTCTACCCGTCCTAAATCCACACTGTTCCTCACCAATTACTCCTTCTGTTCCTCTCCTAATCCTCTCAATTAAGATTCTCCCATAAGCCTTCCCTACTACACTCAACAGGCTAATCCCTCTGAAATTACTACATTCACACTTGTCCCCTTTTCCCTTGTAAAGAGGAACTATACAGGCACTACTCCAGTCCTCCGGTACTCTACCCTCTCTCCAGCAAACATTAAATAATCTCACCAACCAGTCCACCATCACTGAACCTCCCTTTTTCAGACATTCTGCATGACATCCATCCAGACCAGGTGCCTTACCTGCTTTCATCATCTTTACAACTGCCTTCACCTCATCCCTCCTTATTTCTCCTCCATTCTCCTCACTCATCACTCTCATTTTCTTCGTATTTCCCACTGCAGCTATCTTTCCTTCCCTATCCTCCTTCACATTCAGCAACTCCCTAAAATATTCTGCCCATCTTCCCCTCACTGCCATCTCTTCCATTATCAACTCTCCATCTGTACCTTTTACCTTTTCTTCCCTACTTGATTCGCCTCCTCTTCCTCTCTTAATTTCTTTCCAAAACATCTTTTTATTACTTTCAAAATTTTCTGTCATACTCCTACCCCATTTCACATCTGCTCTCCTCTTTGCCTCCTTTACCTTTTGCTTTACTTCTCTTTTCTTTTCTTTGTACGTCTCATATGACTCCCCTGTCCTCTTTTGTAACCAATCTGTGAATGCTCGCTTCTTCTCTTCTACAACCTTCTTTGTTTCCTCATCCCACCATTCACTACCCTTTCTTCTATTTCCCCCTGTCCTTCTTGTTCCACACACCATCCTTGCACACTTTAAGACTCCCTCCTTGAACCATTCCCATTCCTCCTCCACACCCATCTCTGCTCTATCCTTTACTCCCTCCCACTCCTCCTTCAGCTTCTTTTCGTACTCCTTCTCCTTTTCCTTTTCATTCAAGGAGTTCACTCTAAGAACCTCCCTACCTTTTGTCCCTTTCCTCCTTCTCCATCTATCCTCCACTCTCAACTTACCTTCCACCAAAAAATGATCTGATATTCCCCCACCCTCTCCCCTTAGCACATGTACATCCTTAAGTCTTCCTATCATAATCCTATTTACCACTACATAATCCATTAGCGCTCTATCTACCACCCTTCCCTCCACCACCCTCTCCCATGTGTACTTATGCTTGACTTTCTTCCGAAACACTGTATTTGCTATCATCAACTCTCTTTCTAGACACATTTCCACCATCAACTCTCCACTACGATTCTTTCCTGGAACTCCACACTTCCCAACCACTCCATCGATTGGACCATTTCCCACTCTAGCATTAAGGTCTCCCAGTACTATTACATTGACATTTCTTCCTAAACCCTCTATGCACTCATTTAAATCTATCCAAAAGGCCTCCCTTTCTTCCATGCTCTTCTCACTGCCCGGCCCATATGCACTTACAAAGACCCACATCTCCTTTCCCAGTTTCACCTTCATCCACATTATCCTTGAGGAAACCTCCTTCCACTCCACTACCCCTTTACCTATCTCCTCACTTACAAGAATAGCCACCCCTTCCCTCCCTCGCCCTCTCTTCACTCCTGATAACCTCCCACTTACACTCCCAAACATACACTCACCCTTCCCTTTCAACTTAGTTTCACTCAAAGCCAACACATCCAACTTTCTTCTCACAAACATACTACCTATCTCTTCCCTTTTACTCTCATCTGTACCACATCCACGCACATTAAAAGACCCAAACCTTAGGGTGCTGGCCCGAGGCCCGCCAGCACCCCTTATGCCTTCACTTTTGTCTTTAGGATGTGTGCCCCGTGGGGCTACAGGGAGAAGGATGCCTAGTCCCTCTCCCCGTCCCTTTCTTCTCGCCTCTTACGATCCAAGTGGGAAAACTTGGTGGCAGTATTCTTTTCCCCCACCACAGGGAATTCCCCCAAACAGAAAGAGAATACTCAGAGAAATGGTACAGGACAGCAACAAGGGGTTGGGGGACAGCATAACGGAGGGACAGTCGTAGTATAAAAGTGTCATCATTTCTCTATGAACAGAATTTCTTCTATCATAGACAAAATGATGTGTGGCTCTGGTCCGTAGGGGCGCCCCTAGATGTGAAAAAGAAATAAAATCAAGGATAGCGATAGCTAAAAGCACGTTTCAGAAAATGAAAGGGGTTTTAACAAACAAGAAAATGTCTACAGATATAAGGAGAAGAACAGTTAAAACATTTATATGGTCAACACTATTATATGGTTCAGAAGCGTGGACAATCAGCAAAAAATTGCAGGAAAACTTAAAAGCAGCAGAAATGTGGATATGGAGACGAGTATTAAGAGTACCATGGACAGCGAAGAAAACAAATGAAGAAGTATTGAGAGAAATGGAGACAGATAGGGAATTGATGACAACAATAAGGAAAAGACAGTTGCGATTCTTAGGACATTTAATGAGGAGGGAAGGGTTGGAAGAGGTGGTGATGACGGGAATGGTGGAGGGAAGGAGAGCAAGAGGAAAGCAAAGGGAGAAGTATACGGACGGGCTGATGAGGGCGACAGGAAAACAACTCAAACCAGCACAGATGTTACAAGTAACTAGGGACCGTGAACGGTGGCGCTCCTGGGTTGCCGAAGTTCAAGAGGATATGGCACGACGCTAAGGCAAGGTATTATACGGGAAGGAAGCTATGCTCGTAATGACCCGTGTTTGTATCTCTCAGCATCAAGTTTTGTCTTAAAATCTTAAATGGTGCTTGCACACATTGTTTCTTTGTCTAATTCGTTCCAGTTATGTATCACTCTGTGTGGGAAGCTTTTTTTTCAGATCTCCACTGTAATTATCTTTTTTGAGTTTCTTTTTTCCATTGTCCAATTTCAATAAACCTTTCTTATCTAATATTTCCATTCCTTTCATAATTCTTTAGATAGTTAGTAGGTCTCCTCTTTCCCATCTTTGTTCCAGAGTTGGTAATTCCAATTTGGGCAATCTTTGTTCATATGTCATTTTGGAAAGAGTTGGTGCCAGTTTTGTTGTTGCTCTTTGTATTCCTTCTAATTTTTTGTTATATTCTTTTTGGTACTGGGTGTCCATAGTGTTGCTGCGTACTCGAGTTTTGGTCTTATTAGTGTAGTTATTATTATTATTATTTTTTTTTTATCATTTCCTCATCCAAATAGATAAATGCCACTTTTGTTGACCTCAATAAATTGTAGGTTTCTCCGTGTGTGTCTGTGTATTCACCTAGTTGTATTTTACGGGAAGGGGGAGCTATGCTCGTGGTGTCCCTTCTTCATATCTCATTTTATCTAAACTATCTCATTTTATCTAAACTAATTTGTGTGTATTCACCTCGGATCTGCTGCAGCCTCTGTCGAGACAGCCAGACACCACCCTACGGCAGCGAGCTCAGAGCTCATTATTTGCCGATCTTTGGGTAGGTCTGAGACCACTCACACACCACACACCGGGACAGCAAGGTCACAACTCCTTGACTAACGTCCCGTACCTACTCACTGCTAGGTGAACAGGAGTTACACGTGAAAGGAGACAAACCCAACTTATCTCCGCCCGGCCGGGGAATCGAACCCCGGTTCTCTGGCTTGTGAGGCCAGTGCTTTACCAATCCGCCACCAAGCCGTGTAGTGTGTGTGTGTATTTACCTAGTATTTACCTAGTTGTATTTTACGGGAAGGGGAGCTATGCTCGTGAGGTCCCGTCTTCATATGTGTGTGTGTGTGTGTGTGTGTGTGTGTGTGTGTGTGTGTGTGTGTGTGTGTGTGTGTGTGTGTGTGTGTGTGTGTGTGTGTGTGTGTGTGTGTGTGTGTGTGTGTGTGTGTGTGTGTGCGTGCGTGTGCGTGCGTGTGTGTGTGTGTGTGTATGTGTGTGTGTGTGTGTGTGTGTGTGTGTGTGTGTGTGTGTGTGTGTGTGTGTGTGTGTGTGTGTGTGTGTGTGTGTGTGTGTGTGTGTTTACCTAGTTGTATTTTACGGGAGGGGAACTATGCTCGTGGTGTCCCGTCTTTATATTTCATTTTATCTAAACTATTTTTAAATTCATGTATTGTTTTTGCCCACACTACTTTCTAATCTAAATTGTTCCAAATGTCTATTACTCTGTGAGGAAAGCTATTCTTTTTCAGATCTCTTCTATAGCTGCCTTTCTTGATTTTCTTTCCGTGTCCTCTTGTATTTCTTTCATCCCATTTTATTAGATCCTCTCTATCAATAATTTCTATGCCTTTCATGATTCTGTAAATAGTTGTCAAATCTCCTCTCTTCTTTGCTCTAGTGTGTGTGCGTGCGTGCGTGCGTCTGTGTGTGTGTGTGTGTGTGTGTGTGTGTGTGTGTGTGTGTGTGTGTGTGTGTGTGTGTGTGTGTGTGTGTGTGTGTGTATTTACCTAGTTGTATTTTACCTAGTTGTATTTTACGGGAAGGGGAGCTATGCTCGTGGAGTCCCGTATGTGTATGTGTGTGTATGTGTGTGTGTGTGTGTATTTACCTAGTTGTATTTACCTAGTTGTATTTTACGGGAAGGGGAGCTATGCTCGTGGGGTCCCGTCTTCATATCTCATTTTATCTAAACTATTTTTAAATTCGTGTATTGTTTTTGCACACACCACTTTCTCATCTAACTTGTTCCAACTGTCTATTGCTCTGTGAGGAAAGCTGTTCTTTTTCAAATCTCTTCTATAGCTGTCTTTTTTTATTTTCTTTCCGTGTCCTCTTGTATTTCTGTCATCCCATTTTATCAGATTCTCTCTATCAGTAATTTCTATGCCTTTCATGATTCTGTAAATAGCTATCAAATCTCCTCTCTCTCTTCTTTGCTCTAGTGTCTGTAGTTTAAGTTTTTGTAGTCTCTCTTCATATGATAGTTTTGAGAGTGTTGGTGCCAATTTTGTAATTGCTCTTTGTATTCTTTCAAGTTTTTTTATACATTTTTTTGTACTTGGTGACCATATCGTTGCTGCATATTCCAATCTTGGTCTTATCAGGGTGATTAGGATTTTCCTCACCATTTCTTCATCCAGGTATGTAAATGCCACTTTGATTGTTCTTATTAAATTATAGGTTTCTCCAAAAATCTTATTTATATGTTTCTCAGGTGACATATTATTCATAACAATGACTCCCAGGTCCTTCTCATTTTCTACTCTTTTTATTCCTTCTTCTCCCAAATTATATGATCCTGTTATTCTGTTTTTGCTTTTTCCAAATTCCATTATACTACACTTTTTTTGTATTGAACTCCATCTCCCACTTCCTACTCCATTCCTGTACTTTATTTAGATCTCTCTGTAGTGATTCACAATCTTCTTCAGTTTTCATTCTTTTCAGTAGTTTTGCATCATCTGCAAAGAAGCTCATATAGCTTTCAATTCCTTCATCCATATCATTAATATATATAGCAAACATTATTGGGGCCAGAACTGTTCCCTGCGGGACACCGCTTATTACTTCATTCCATTTTGAGTGCTGATCTCTTATCACTACTCTCATTTTTCTGTCTTGCAAAAAGTCTTCCATCCAATTTAGCAATTTACCTTGTATTCCTCCTTCGTATTCTAATTTCTTAAGCAGCTTCTTATGTGGTACTTTGTCAAAAGCTTTTTTTATGTCTAGAAATGCACAATCAGCCCATCCATCTCTTTCTTGTATTATATCTATTAGCCTTGAATAGAAACATATTAAATTGGTGACGCATGATCGTCCTTGTCTGAATCCAAATTGCCTTGGATTTAGTACGTTGTTTTTTTCCAAGTATTTTACCCATCTACTTTTGATAATTCTTTCACATATTTTTGCTATTGTACTTGTTAGAGAGACTGGTCTATAGTTGGTAGGTTCTTCTTTATTTCCTCCTTTATATATAGGTACTATATTTGCTTTTTTCCAATCTTCTGGAACTTTTCCTTCTTTTAAGGAACTGCTTATTATGCTATGTATTTTGTCTGCCAGTTCATTCCTGCATTCTTTCAGAATCCAGTTTGCTATTTCATCTGGCCCATGCGATTTTCTGACATCAAAATTACCCAAGTGTGTCAATATTTCATTCTTTGTTACTTCTATTTCTTCCATAGGGGGGACTTTTTCCTTCCACTCAATCTCTTCAGATTGTATATTTTCCCTTGTAAACACTGATTTAAAATGTTTGTTCATAATTTCTGCCATTTCCATTTCCTCAGTGTATTCAACTCCTCCTTGTCTTAATTTCTCCAAGTCTTGTTTGTTTTTCAGTTTATTGTTTACAGATCTGTAGAATAGTTTTGGTTGATCTTTACACTTTTCTATAACATCTTTTTCATATTTTCTTTTTTCCTCTCTGCACTTTTGTACATATTCATTTCTATAACCAGTATATATTTTCCATTTTTCAGGTCTTCTGTCTTTTTTCCATCTGGTCCAGGCTTTGTCTCTTTT
This sequence comes from Oratosquilla oratoria, assembly GCF_046742065.1. Classification (NCBI taxonomy): domain Eukaryota; kingdom Metazoa; phylum Arthropoda; class Malacostraca; order Stomatopoda; family Squillidae; genus Oratosquilla; species Oratosquilla oratoria. The sequence continues at coordinate 21,292,581 of NC_134788.1, read as the reverse complement.
GTCTTTTAACTCCCTACAACTTTTGTTGTACCAGCATTTTACATATTCTTTTTCTTGTTTTTGTCTTGGGACATACTTTTCCACTCCTTTTTTGTAAATTTTTGTCAAGATATTCCATTTCTCTTCCACTGATGTTTCTTCTTTGTATATTTCTTCCCAGTTTTCTTGTTGGAAGAATTCTCTTATTTTATCAAAGTTTGTTTTTTCATACATCATTCTTCCTTTTCTATATTGTTCATTTCTTTTCATATATTTTTCTTCATTAAGTTCCAGTTCAATCAATATGTGGTCACTTTTACCTATTGGTGTTTTATATTCAATCTTGTCCACTATTCTAGGTTCAGATGTAATTATTAAGTCTAGCCTCGATGGTTCTTCTTCATTTCTCTACCTAGTGTTCTCTTGTATCCATTGTGTCATTGAATGGTCAGTAATCATCTCAAGTAGAGCATTTCCCCATGAGTCATCACCACTCTTTACTGTCATTTCTTCCCAGCAGATTTCTTTGCAATTAAAGTCGCCCATCATAACTATTCTTCCTCCGTCTTCCATTATTTTAGTTAATGCTATCTTTGTGTCCTCTAACATACTTTTATGTTCACTCTCCTCCCATGAGGCTGTTTTCGGAGGCACATAATTGATCACAAATTTTCTGCTCTTCTTATCTCGGTCTTCCACTTCTATCATAATCATCTCTACTGTATTCTTTCCATATATGACACCTTTCACGTTTATATCCTTCTTAGTCAGGAACATAACTCCACCCCCTTGTTTTTTCTCTCTGTTTCTAATCCAATAATTGTATGTATCATGTCCTACACTGTTGGGTGGTAGTGGGCCTTTTAATTTTGTTTCTACAATTCCCATTATGTCCGGTTCTTTTTCTTTCAAATAATCATTCAGTTCATTCAATCCTGTTATCAATCCATCTATATTTGTGTAAGACACTCTTAGTTTTCTGCCACTTCCATTGTGTTCTCTGTTTCCCTTATGTTTTTCTTTAGTATGTCGAACTGCTTTATTTTCATGTTCACTACTCTCCAATAGAATCTCTCTTTCTCTGACTCCGTTCTTTCCTCGTTTTTTGCCTTAGCTTCAATTCTTTTCTTCTTTTCTGCCTCTCTTTCCTCCTTATTCATTTCTCTTTTTATCCATACCTTTTTATATTGATCATTTTATGCTAGTTTCCCTGTCTTGGATAGAATTTTCTCTGCCGTTGTTTGTGACCTGAATTTAATCTTAATTGGTCTGGTCTTATCTGTACTATATTTTCCTAGTCTGAATTTTTCCTCAATTTCCTTTATAATTTCTGGTTCATCTTCCTGGACTAATTTTAATAAACTGCTTACTCTTTCATTTTCCTCCTTGATTCTTGCGGTTCTATCTGGGTTATGTTTCTCTTCCATTCCTAATATAATTATACATTTCTTTTTGTCAGCTAATTCTCTTACTATATTCTCCTTCTGTCTCATCACTTTAATAACTGAGTCTTCATTATGTTCTTTCAATTGCTGTTTGACTATGTCAGTGAATGAAACCTTATTCCCTTCTTGAGTTATTCTCCAATTTTTAACTTCTGTAGCTATTTTCTCTCTATTTTCATTACTATTCTTCTTCAATTTCTCATTCTCCTCCTTTACATTTCCTAACTGTCTTTTTAGGTCCTCTATTTCTTCAGTTAAGTTTCTGTTAGCCTTCTCTAGTTGTTCCAACCTTTCAATTCTCTGGAAAATGGAGTCTACATTACCTAACTTACGTTCCAAGTCCTCGATCACCTTATCAACTCTCTCCTCTAGTCTTATCAGTCGGGGGGGGGGGTTGTGTCCCCCCCACCCTCTTTAAATCCCTGGAACATATTCTCGTCACTTTCTTCTGTATTGCTCCTCTCTATACTTCTAATCTTTACATTTTTATTAGACATTTGATCCTCGCTAAGTCTTTTGTTTACCTTCCGCTTGTCTGGCTGGGCAAAGTCTACTCCCTCCTCATTTCCTTCCATTTCCCTCAGTAATCCCTCCCCTTTTCCTCTTTCCCTACTTTCCCACTACTCCACGAGCAATTTCCCCCCCACCCTGCAAAAACACTAGGCACTTCTCTTTGCGTTGGGATCCACAGACTTCACTTTTCTTCAGAACGTCTTCTAAGCCGTCCATTCGTTGAAGTGTGTGTGTGTGTGTGTGTGTGTGTGTGTGTGTGTACACGCACACGCACACATGAAAAGGATATTGTAGATAAATGCAAAGAGCAACCAACCTAAGCTATTCTATCGATACGTGAATGGTAAACCTAAAAACAAACAGGAAATGGTGAAACTACGCCAAGGGAATATAGAATACACAGAAGAATTAGAAATGGCCGAAGTCATGAATAATTATTTCAAATCTGTCTTCAGTAGAGAGAAAGCACAATGATGGGACGAAGGTAATGACAAGCCATCTCCCCCCATGAGCGAGATAACAATAACACAAAAAGGAATATTGGAACTGCACCTATCAAACCTTGACGGCAGGAAATCACATGGCCCGGATGGAATTGCAAATTGGATTCTAAAGGAATGCAAAGAAGAATAGCGGACAAAATACATAACATAATAAGTTGCTCACTCAAAGAAGGAAAAATACCAAAAGACTGGAAAAATGCTAACATTGTACCAATATATAAAAGAGGAAACAAGGAAGAACCAACTAACTATAGACCAGTCTCACCAACAAGTACCATCTAAGCCAAAATGTGTGAGAAAATTATCAAGAATAGATGGGTAAAACACCTGGAAGACAACAATATATCAAACCCAAGACAATTCGGGTTCAGACAAGGAAGATCATGTGCCACAAAACTTGATATGTTTCTACTCAAGATTAATAGACATAAGTGCAAGAAAGGAATGGATGGGTTGATTGTGCCTTCCTGGACTTACAAAAGACATTTGACAAAAATTATAAAAAAAAAAAAAAAAAAAAAAAAAAAATGGAAGATATAGGAGGGACATAAGGGATTGGTAGAAAGATGGGAGTAGTGCTCAGAGAAAAATATTCAGATTAGAAAGGGGTGATCAGTGGAGTTTTGCAAGGATCTGTATTGGCTCCAATAATGTTTGCTATTTATGTGAACGACATGGATGACGATGTGAAATGTTACATGAGCTTCTTTGCAGACGACACCAAACTATCAAGGAAAGTAAAAGCTGAAAAGAATTGCGAATCACTGCAGGAAGACCTGAATAAGATATGGAACTGGAGTCAGAAATGGGAAGTGGACTTGAATATTAACAAGTGTAGCGTAATGGAGTTTGATAAAAGCAAAAAGCAGAATATCAGGACAATATGAAATTGAAACCAAGGAGGTAAAGAAGGGGAAATCCGAAAAAGATTTTGGTGTAATTATCTCAAACGACTTGTCCCTATGACAAACAGATAAACAAAATTGTCGGAGAATCCTACAACTTGCTAAGACCAATAAAAGTGGCATTTGCATATTTGGACGAAGAAATTATTGAAAAAAGTACTGATGACACTCGCAAGGCCTAGACTAGAATATGCGGCGACATTGTGGTCACCAAAAAGAATATAAAGAAAATAGAGAGCAGCAACAAAAATGGCACCTGCATGCACTTGCAAACTTGTCATATGAGGAGAGATTGGCTAAACTGGAGTTACCGACTCTGGAGCAAAGAAGAGAGAGAGGTGACCTACTGACCATCTACAGAATCATGAAAGGCACAGAAATAACCGATAGAGAGGACTCGTTGTACTGGGACAAGAGAAGCACAAGAAGATACGAAAAAACAACAACATAGGTACAGAAGAGATCCGAAGAAAAACAGTTTTCCACATAGAGTGGTGGACACTTGGAACAAACTGGACAATGAAATGGTGTACGCAAAAACCATTCATGAGTTTAAGAGCAAACTAGACACTGCGAGGTACAAAGACGGGACACCACGAGCGTAGCTCCCCTACCCGCAAAATACAACTAGGTAAATACACACACACACACACACACACACACACACACACACACACACACACACACACACACACACACACACACACACACACACACGTGATTCTGCAGGATGATGTTACCAAATTGTTCACATGGTCGGTGAAATGGGAACTGGACTTCAATATCTCAAAGTGCAGCGTGTTAAACATAGGGCTACACAACCCCAAAAGTAGTTATATTTCAGATGACACGTTTTTAGAGAAAACTGAGTGCGAGATTTGGGAGTTCTAGTGAGTCCCTGACCTTAATTGCAGGAAACAGCGTATTAGCGCCGGGAATAAAGCTAACAGAGCATTAGGCTTCATTGCTAGGACAGTTACGTATAGAATTGTAGAGGCAATTTCCAAAATCTAGCGTTAGAACCATCCTTGGCTATGCGGTACAGTTTTGGTCTCCGTCCTAAAAAATGGACTAAAGAATTCACTAGAATCAGTACAGAGGAGAATGACCAAAATGATACATGGGCTCAGAAATTGACCTTATGGGGAGAGGCTTAGGCACCTAAACTTACGCTCTCTGGAAAGACGCATAGTGGGGGTGGGGGGTGATCTAATAGAGGTGTTCAAATGGGTCAAAGGCTTTAACAAGAGTGACGCAAACAAGGTCATCTTATTAAGACAAGGCAGGTCTCGCAGTAATGGGTTTAAATTGGACAAATTTAGATTAAAGAAGGAAGTAGGCAAGAACCGGTTTGCTAATAATTGGGTGGTCAACGAATGGAATAGACTTAATTAGTAACCATGCAATGTGCGCTGAAACTATCGGTTGTTTTAAGAAACGGATTAGTCAACCTTATGGATGGGGTGGATGACAGGTGGTAATAGACATGAAACTGCCTAGTGTAGGCCCTATGGTCTCTTGCAGTCTCCTTCATTCTTATGTTCTTAT
>NC_134788.1:21180188-21282688 GCF_046742065.1 Oratosquilla oratoria | reverse complement strand
TAAAGTGAGCGACGTTTGTGTAAACAATAGCCTCTTAGATCTGCTGGGAGTTATTTTCAAACAAATATGATTAATTTTACGTGTGCCGTGGCAGACTGCACGTCAGATTCAAGGGAAAAAAAAAACATAAGAGAAAGACAAACCAAGTAACTAAAATGTCGAATGATGTCCCAGATTTCCAAGTGCAAAAACGGAATCCAAAAGAAGAGGTGTAGGCGTGCAGGTGGTTGGAAAGCAACAGTTAATCACGTTATATGCTCCTTACATTTTTTTTTGGAATTGAACAATGGACCATCGCCTGAACATCCAGACCCAGTTTTGTATCCTTTGGATGGGGAAGAAACCACCTTGCAATGATTAATAGGAAGGAAAGCAGTCTCCAGCAGCCGAGGATTAGTAATCGTACCGGAAAAATTAAGTCTTTGATGCAAAATTATATTTTCTATACATTACATGGATCTGTCTATTGCTTGGTGCATTCGGATGAAAGTATATATCAGTATACGTCCATTGAAATCGGTAGGAAATGACAAATTGCTTGGCTTGATACAATTATAGGCTGTTTCACGAATATCATCTGTAATTATAAATAGAGGCTCAAACAATGCTATATGCCGTTTGCAACCATGAAATTAATTGACTTAAATTTCAGACACAATAATGTACAACGATACACCTCTGTAAGCTTATAAAACTTGCCCAAAAAAGTATTTACTTTCCGGCAAGAATGACAAAATCTGGCGGTGTCTGGTATCAAATCGCTCACTGCGAAAGGTCCCATTAGTTTAACTAATTCACCCTATTACTTTTTGTGTACCCCCCGTGTAAGACTACCCCCCGTGTAAGGGGGAAAAATTCTTTGGTATATGTATGTGTATGTATGTACTTTTTGTGTCCTTGTACTTTGTGATTATGATTGGTATATCTTACCTATGTATCACCATTTGATTTTGTTTCTCATTTGCTTTGGTTGGAGGGTCCGCTGTGCCCCCCCCCCTAATCTACGTGCTTGCCATTTCCCGTCTACGTTAGTTTTAACTAGTCTAGTTAGGATCATGTCTCCCTTTCTCCTAACTAGTAACTACCTCACAGGACTATTAGAAATGCCTCAACTTCTGCCCTGACGTTGCGTTGTATTCCTCTGGCAATATAACGATTGGAAAAGTGCCCACTGAAAACAGCGCACTGGACCTCATGCTTAGTGCCAGTAGTATCACGCAGTAGGCATCACGTCCGAGGAGTAGGCACGCCACACTCTCTCAATAAATCAACATGAATATATTGTTCTCATTGTTGGCCATCGCCAATCACGTTGCAGTGACTCGTGTTTAGAGTGCCCAGGAAACTTACTGAAACAAGAAATGTGCTTCGTGAAGTGCCCAGAAATGTGTATCGTGACGTGCCCCGAACTGTGCTTCGTGACTTGCCCCGAAATCAGAATCTACAAGTTCAGTCGGAGTTCACTGCCAAACCCACTCCAGTGATTCAATACATGGGACTTACGTGTTCAGGAAGACAGACTTCTAGAGAGTTGATGAAGCGTAAAGATCGACGAAATCGGGGGAACGAAATCCTTGGGCGCGATTCTCCTCGCCTACCACGTGTTCAGTGCTGTCGACTAAGGACAGGCATGGTTCCAGCCGCCCCTATGCGACGCATGGATCCACGAATGTCAACAGTATCCTGTACAACTAAGGGCACTCTCTCATTCGAAGACATAACCAGTCAGTGCACTATTAAAGGGGAGGCCAAAGGGATAATCAGAGGAAAGGGACAGAAGATAGGGAGGTACTTAGAGTGAACTGCTTAAATGAGGAAAAAAAGGAGAATGAGTATAAGAAGAAGTTGAGAGAGGAGTGGGAGAAAGGAAAGGATAGAGCAGAACTAGGAGTGGAGGAGGAATGGGGATGGTTCAATGAGGTAGTCATAAAGTGTGCAAAGATGGTGTGTGGAACAAGGAGGGTGGGAGGAAATAGAAGGAAGGGTAGTGACTGGTGGGATGAGGAAACAAAGAAGGGTGTAGAAGAGAAGAAGCAGGCATTCATAGATTGGCTACAATTTAGGATGAGGGAATCGTATGAGAGGTACAAAGTAAAGAGAAAGGAAGTTAAGCATAAGATAAAGGAAGCAAAGAGGAGAGCAGATGTGAAATGGGGAAAGAGTATGACAGAAAATTTTGAAAGTAATAAAAAGATATTTTAGAAGGAATTTAATAGAGGAAGAGGAAGCGAATCAAGTAGAGAAGAAAAGGTAAAAGGTGCAGATGGAGAGATGATAGTGGAAGAGAAGGCAGTGAGAGGAAGGTGGGCAGAGTATTTTCGGGAGTTGCTAAATGTGAAGGAGGATAGGGAGGGAAAGGTAGTTGCAGTGGGAAGCGCTAAGAAAATGAGAGTGATGAGTGAGGAAAATGGAGGAGAAATAGGGAAGGATGAAGTGAAACCAGCTGTTAAGATCATGAGAGCAGGTAAGGCACCTGGGTTGGATGGATGCCATGCAGAATGTCTGAGGAAAGGAGGTACAGTTATGGTGGACTGGCTGGTGAAGTTATTTAATGATTGTTTAAGAGAGGGTTGAGTGCCGGAGGACTGGAGGAGTGCCTGTATAGTTCCGCATTACAAAGGAAAGGGGGACAAGTGTGAGTGTAGTAGTTACAGAGGGATCAGCTTGTTGAGTGTAGTTGGGAAGGCTTATGGGAGGGTCTTGATTGAGAGGATTAGGAGAGGAACAGAGGAGTAATTGGTGAGGAACAGTGTGGGTTTAGGACAAGTAGGGGATGTGTGGATCAGATTTTTGTGGTAAGACAGATATGTGAGAAAGCTATAGGAAAAGGTAAGGATGTTTTTTGGGCTTTTATGGTTCTGGAAAAGGCTTACGACAGAGTAGACAGGAAGGCACTGTGGGAGGTACTGTAGATATATGGGATAGGAGGAAAGCTGTTAAGAGCAGTCAAGAGTTTTTACGAGAGTAGTAGAGCTTGTGTTAGGATTAGAAATGGAGAGAGTGAACGGTTTGAGGTAAAGGTGAGACTTCGTCAGGGGTGTGTTATGTCGCCCTAGCTGTTCAATCTTTACATGGATGGGGTGGTGTGAGAGGTGAATGCAAGGGTGGTGGGTCAGGGATTGGAGATGATTAAAGAAAATGGAGAAAAGTGGGAGGTGAACCAGCTGTTGTTTGCTGACGATACTGCACTTGTAGCAGGATCAGAGGAGGGATTGAGGAAGTTAGTGACAGTTTGAGAAGGTGTGTGAAAGAAGGAAGCTAAAGATAAATGTGGGTAAAATTAAGGTGATGAGATGTACAAGGGGAGAGTGACAGTAGGCTGGAAGTGAGCATTAAGGTTGAGAAACTGGAGGAGGTGGATAGTCTCAGATACTTGGGTGCAAATGTGACAAGAAAGGGAGGACTGGGGGTGGAGGTAGAATGTAGATTGAGAGAAGCGAGTAAATGCCTTGGTGGATTAAAAAGTGTAATGAGAAACAGACATCTGGGAAGGGATGCTAAGAGGTTATATGAAGGAGCGATTGTGCCAACAGCATTGTATGGGGCAGAAACATGGAACATGAGAGAGGGAGAGAGGAGTTTTAATGTGCTTGAGATAAATGTCTGAGAAGTATGATAGGGGTTACTAGGCTAGATAGAGTGAGAAATGAGGAGGTGAGGAGGAGAACAGGGGTGGAAAGGGAGCTGGGAGATAGGGTTGATGAAAGAGTATTAGAATGGTTTGGACACATGGAAAGAATGAGTGAAAAAAGATTAGTTAAAAGAAGTGTGGAAGGCGGAGGTGGAAGGAGTGAATATGAGGGGGCATCCTTGGATGAGATGGATGGATGGGGTGAAAGGGGCTTTACAAAAGAGAGGAATGTCTGTAGAGGAAAGACGGGAGAGGACAGAAGGGGTGAATAGAGAAGGGTTGTGTATGGATGAGGCTGTGATGCATGAGGGGGAGTGGGTGGGGGATGAGGGGTGAGGGAGTATGAGAAAAAAATTGACGCAGCCCGAAGGGATTTCTCCCTGTCTTCTCCTTTTCTACATGGGGGGATGGGGGGGGTCATTGAATTTATGAAGCAGCCTTGCTGTGGATGTGCTATGCCTTGCGACACTGCTTCTGACCCAGGGCAGTGGACAGGATGCAAGGATGACCCGTCATCCAGGAGGTGCCAAGATAGGAGGGAGGGAGGAGGGTGGAGGGGAGTGGAATATATGGGAAATGAAATGGGTGGGAGTGATTTCTATGCCTTTTTCTTTTTGGCTACCCCCCCCCCCCTGTAAGGGGAAAAAAAGCCTTTGGTATATGTATGTACAAATGGAAATGAACAACTAGGACAGCTGCAAATTAGACTGCAACTGGGGCAACTACAAACTGGGGTGCAACTAGAGGAAAACTGGCCAAACTGTACTACGAGTCAAACCCAACTGCCTACAACTAAATCAAAACAGTAACCAAGCAAGTGAATGGCTTTAAAGGTCAACTGAGAAGGTTTTCAGAGTTGGTGAATAATTGCTAGATGTATGGCTCAGTCACTTTTTGATAAGATAATGCAAAAATAAATCCTAATTATTATGCAATGTGATAAAAATGCCTATTAAAATATTGGTAGCAGACGTACTTTTCCTTCGCCGACCTTTGCCTGTTCTCATAAGGCTGTGATGTCAAGCTTGATATTTACATTCTGATGCATGCCATGTGCATGCATTGTAAAATGCTGTTCCATGCTGCAGACAACTTGATCGGTGATCTGTCATATTTCGTGAGTTAGCAAGGTTTTATCAAGTGCAGTATTTAGTTTTAAAATGGTTTATCGTGTCACCACAAATTGCAACAGTGATTAAACAAAGCAAACATCAGCACTAGAATCTTATCACAAGGTTGTGTGCTTCTTTGCTGCCAAGTCCCAACACTTTTTTTTTTTTTTATATATAAAGCAATGAAAATAAGGCAAGTACATATGTAACTTCAAGAGATGTGATTTCACTATGGTACTAGGGGGATGAATTCATATTGAAAATGGTAAATGTATGCATGGTGATTGAAAATTATCATCCTTAATTTTCTATTTTCAGACTACTACTTGTTGCCCTTCATTTCAATGAAAATTCATGTAGAAAGCAGAAACAAACAAACAAAATAATAATAAATAAATAAATAAATAAAAATGGAGAGGTGCAATGGGCTATATCTTATCCCAAAGCCAAAACAGATGAGTGGCGAAGGAGAAGGTTGATCTAACATATGGTGAGTGTATGAAGTATTACTTTGCTCCATATTGCATCCAAACTGTGAAACTGCATAGGACTTCCTACTGAAGCAATGTGATAAATTCAAAATACCTAAAAATTTGACATTGTTCTGATAATATGACAAACTAAATGAAATGTATAAAACATAAATCTTCATTTTTTATTTACAGAATATATACAAATTTTACTTGGTGAATTACTGAGGTTGCATTGTGAATATCGGTCATACAAACTTGCAAGAGATGCCAAACTTCAGTCCGCTATGAAAGTTCCTGAACCAGTCTGTTCAAGTATGAAAAACAAGAGAAGTCTGACATCATCCAGAAACAAAGGTCCAGGTTTAATCATCCAACAGGGAATTTTTTTCATATACTAAAGACAAACAGTATTCCGAATATAATTCCAAGAATCTGAACCAAAGTCATAGCTGAAAGGTATTCAAATCCAGTGTAATGTCCATCTGGTGCAGACAATTTTTTCCTAATTTGGTCTGGCACACACTGGACCGGGCAGGCAAGTTCTTTTGCCCAGTTGCAATTACACCACTCCACTAAATTATGATAGGCAAGATGTACAGCCTGAAAGAAATAAAAGCACCAATCTATGATCATTCATTTTGCTGTAAATTCATAAAAATATGCATTTTTAGTCTGCTGAATATATATAATGTTATTTTTCATAATATTTTAAGAATGAATATGGTTTTGTATAAGATGAATACAGGGGAATACACAAATTTCCACTTTCTACAACCTGTGTTTGCTGAATGCTTTACTTTGGCAATTAATCTTGAAATCAGATATGATAAAGCTGACTTAACAATTTCAGCAATACTATTCAAATCAAAAGACCTGGACTTATATGCAAGTGACTCAACAATGGACAGTATGGATGTAACTGAAATACTGTAATGCATGCACATGTACAGGACTACTCACTTATGCAGAGGTTGGTCATTCCCAATCAGCACATTGTCATTGATTCTCTACATTGTCAATTCAAGAGCATATGGATTCAGGTAGACAATGAAAATCCTGGGTGCTGGGTGATGCACTGGAATCAGAGCAACACAAGCTCTCTCTGCCCTTTCACTATAACACAATGTCCACAGCTGCACCTGAAATAGTCAAATTCATGAATTTTAGCAAGGCTATGCAATGGGAAATGGGGGCAGGGGGGGTAGCTACTTTTTCTGCAAACTACAGGTTACCTGGAATAAAGAAGCTGAACAAATGTTAGAAAATTTAATAACAATTTCTTCTGCTTGTTCATAGGCCTATGGCATGAATGCCATAGGACTAACCATGCTAACCTCCTTGCATGAACAGATGAACTATCCATGTGCTTGGTGGTTGTGTGGATGTTTTTCCAACAAAATAAAATCAAAACCAGTGCTGATGGGCATGCTGGGGCCTAGTAGATAGGGCCAGGCCCATCAATGCCTGCTATGTATTAGGCCTACCATTTCATGCCTTCAAACCTTCATCCAACATGTTTGATGACAAACCAAAGAAATCATGTGTCTGGTCTGGTGTGTGGTTGGTGTGCATTTATGTATGTAAAACGTGCATGCAGTAATGCATTCCGACAAACTCACCAGTCCTTATTCCCTGCTCATTTTGGGTGTTCATCCTCTGAAGATTCCTTGCTCTCGACATGTTCTTTACTTGAGTCTTGTTTGGATATCCAAGTTGGTTTGTACATGTATCCTTGTACCGTACCCACACTGGAACACAAGAGGGAATCCAAATCTAATAAAACTTCTTCACTCAATGTGAAATCCCTATTGTGCTGCTCGCTGGCCATGTCCAAGAATGTAAACAACAACTCTGACATCATCAGTTGTCCTAGCAATGGAAAATGTGCTTTTAAGATCATGCTATTTGGATAAGATCAAGACTATAAAATGCTAGAAATGTAGATTTTAGTGTTCTAATTTCTAAGTTATTTTTATTCATGAAATAACAAAAAATAAAGAAATCCAAAATCTTCTTACTTGACCTTTAAATAGATGAGGCGAATACTGTCATCAATGACTAGTTGTTCATATGCATGGACTGCAAACTAATTCACTCTTGAAAGACCTAACAGGCAAAACCAAGGGAATGCCACACTGGACTCTAAGTGTGTAGGCATCACTTGCAACTGTTTTTCTGTTGGCTTAATCCAAGCTGTCAGTAAAGTGAGACCTTTTCATCATACAAATCACACAGGAATGGCTCTCTCCAATGTCCATCCTCATATACCTTGAGAGAGAAGTCTTATGCAAAAAACCAGAATCAAAGAGGTCACATTGGAAAGGCTTCTCTCTTGTGTTTGTCTTCAAAAGCTGTGTGGGATAACCCTTTTGTGAAAAAGCAGAGTCACACAGGTCACACTACAAAACCTCTCCTGTGTGGCTCCTCATATGCTTTGCGAGATAATTCTTTCTTGAGAAAGCTGCATTGCACAGGTCACATTGGAAAGGCTTCTCTCCTGTATGGGTCCTCATATGTTTTGTGAGATTACCCTTTTCTGAGAAAGCAAAATTGCACAGTACACACTGGAAAGGCTTCTCTCCTGTGTGGGTCCTCATGTGCTTTGTAAGCTCACCCTTTTGTGAAAAAGCAGAGTCACACAGGTCACATTGGAAAGGCTTCTCTCCTGTGTGGGTTCTCATATGCTTTGTGAGAGAGCCCTTTTCTGAGAAAACAGAATCACATAGGTCACATTGGAAAGGCTTTTCTCCTGTGTGGGTCCTCATATGGTTTGTGAGAGAAACCTTTTGTGAGAAAGCAGAATTGCACAGGTCACACTGGAAAGGCTTCTCTCCTGTGTGGGTCCTCATGTGCTTTGCAAGAGAATCCTTTCTTGAGAAAGCAGAATCACACAGGTCACATTGGAAAGGCTTCTCTCCTGTGTGGGTCCTCATATGATTTGTGAGAGAACCCTTTCCTGAGAAAATAGAATCACACAGGTCACATTGGAAAGGCTTCTCTCCTGTGTGGGTCCTCATATGCTTTGCGAGATTACCCTTTTCTGAGAAAGCAGAATTGCACAGGTCACACCGGAAAGGCTTCTCTCCTGTGTGGGTCCTCATGTGCCTTGTGAGATCACCCTTTTGTGAAAAAGCAGAATCACACAGGTCACATTGGAAAGGCTTCTCTCCTGTGTGGGTCCTCATATGCTTTGCAAGATTACCCTTTTCTGAGAAAGCAGAATTGCACAGGTCACACTGGAAAGGCTTCTCTCCTGTGTGGGTTCTCATATGCTTTGTGAGATCACCCTTGTGTGAAAAAGCAAAATCACACAGGTCACATTGGAAAGGCTTCTCTCCTGTGTGGGTCCTCATGTGCCTTGTGAGATCACCCTTTAGTGAAAAAGCAGAATCACACAGGTCACATTGGAAAGGCTTCTCTCCTGTGTGGGTTCTCAAATGCTTTGTGAGGTCACCCTTTCTTGAGAAAGGAAAATTGCACAGGTCACACTGGAAAGGCTTCTCTCCTGTGTGGGTCATCATTTGATGCCTTAGATGAATCATCATCTAGCTGTGCCATAGATGTCACACCATATCATCTTCATCACGTGACACATGTTGATTCTATGATAGCTCTTCCAAAGGAATTGCGATAGTTACCCTCTTCCTGGAAAATATGTAATCATAAGATTGACATCTAACTCTTTGAAATTGTGCAATACACTGTAATAGGATTGTGAGTGTTGTGTACACAAACCATTTAATATTCAAGTCCCTTTGTACTTACCATAATGAAACATAAAATAGAAATACTAACAGCTATGGTGCTATTATACATTGCCCTCAATTTTTAAATTAGAAATATGATGAAAACCATCCAATAGCTACATGCATATTCACCCCACCACACAAGAAACACACAAGAAACTAATAAGGAAAATAGAGTCAATAGGTGGTATCAGAAGAAAATTATTGGAATAGATGAAAGACTTCCTGACTGGTAGTAAATGAGAGTAATGATTAGATATAAATTCTCAAATTGGGAAGAAATGAGAAGTGGTGTCCCGCAGGGATACTGGCCTCAATCATATTTGCCATATACATAAATGACATGGATGAAGGAGTAGAGTGTTATATGAGTTTCTTTGCAGACAATGTAAAAATACAAAAGTAAAAACAGAGGAGGATTGCAACTCATTACAACAAGACTTGGACAAGATCTGGAAATGGACTCAAAAGTGGGAAGTGAAATTCAATATCAAGGAAATGTAGTCTAAGGGAATTTAGAAAAAGTAAAATCAGAATATTGAGAGATTATAAAATTGGTGAAGAAGAGGTAAAAAAAAGTAAACTCGGAAAAAGACCTTGGAGTGATGATCAGCAAAGACATGACACCGGACAAGCATATTAACAAAATAGTCAAAGAAACCTACAACTTATTGAGGTCAATAAAAGTGGCATTTATCTATTTGGACAAGGAAAGGATACAAAAAATATTTCAACTACATTAATAAGACCAAAACTTGAGTACACAGCAACACTATGGACACCCAGTACCAAAAAGAATATAAAAAAATTAGAAAGAATACAAAGAGGAACAACAAAACTGGCACCAACTCTTTCCAAAATGACATATGAACAAAGACTGTCCAAACTGGAATTACCAACTCTGGAACAAAGAAGAGAAAGAGGAGACCTATCTATAGAATTATGAAAGGAATGGAAATCTTAGAGAAGAATGATTTATTGAAATGGATGGGACAATGGAAAAACAAGAGGACACAAAGAGAAACTCAAAAAAGACAATTACAGAAGAGATCTGGAAAAAAAAAAAAAAAGCTTCCCACACAGAGTGATAGATACCTGGAACAAATTAGACAAAGAAAAAGTGCATGCAAACATCATTCAAGATTTTAAATAGAAAATTTATGCTGAAAGATACAAAGACAGGTCACCACGAGCATAGCTCCCTTCCCGTATAATACAACTGGGCAAATACAACCAGAATGACTAAAATTTAGCTCAGGCTTTTTCATCATGTCATGAGAATTGGAAGTGGGAAACAGCCCAGAAGGCCATAGCAATCATATTTCAACATAATTCCACAACATTCCACGTCTGGGCTCACAAGACCAAAATCTAAATACGACTAACTCTAGGAAGGTTTATTCAGTTTATCTCATCTGACCCAAATAAGTGATGCATGTCACATCCTTTCAGATACACTGGTAAGTGGTGTACTTGTGTTATTATTTCTGAATGATATAAATGAAATTGTAGAGGAAATTTCCATATTTTTTCTTGGTCACATTAAGTAAAATACCTCTTTGTCTATGAAAAAAAATATTGCATATACATACTAAAACAACTTCAAAAATCATTATGTAATCAGGAAGGAACTGTTACCAGAGGTGCAATGCCAGTAAATGTGAAAATAGCAACAAGACAATGTATAATGTGAGAATTAGTCCTATGACATGTTCAACCTACAGGTCATTTAAACATAGAGGCATTACATACACAAACCCAGTCATCTTCCCGGAAGCCTGTGACTCCCTTATCAATTGTGACACTTGTATGATAATACATTCATGCATATACCAAAGGCTTTTTCCCCTTCACAAGGAAGATAGCCAGAAAACAAAGGCATAAAATCCACTCCCACCCAGTCCATCCCCACATACTCCACTCCCATCCACCATCCTCCTTCCCTCTTATCTTGGCTCCTCCTGGATGACACAGGACATCCACAGCAAGGCCACTTCATTAAATCAGTGACCCTCCTCTGTTCCCTCATGCAGAAATGGAGAAGATGGTTTAGAAATCCCTTCAGGATGTGTCAGTTTATTTTTCACGCATATTCCCTCACCACCATCCTCCACCCACTCCCTTTCATGCATCACATCATCATCCATACATAACCATTCTCCATTCACCCCTATCTTCTGTCTTCTCCCATTCTTCTTCAACAGACATTCCCCTCTTTCCCAATACCCCTGTTACCCCATCCATCCATCTCATCCTTGATCACCCCTTTACATTCACTCCTTCTACCTCTACCTTCCATGCCTCTTTTACTAATCTTTCTTCATTCATTCTTTCCATTTGTCCAAACCATCCCAATACTCTTTCATCAACCCTATCTCCCAAACCTTTTCCACCTCTGTTCTCCTCACCTCCTCATTTCTCACTCTATCCAGCCTAGTAACCCCTATCATATTTCTCAGGCACCTCATCTCAAATACATTCATATTCCTCTCTTATATTCCATGTTTCTGCCCCATAAAGTGCTGTCAGCACAATCACTCCTTCATACAATCTCCTCTTAGCATCCATTCCTACATGTCTATTTCTCATTACACTTTTTAATCCAAGATATCTAATTGCTTCTCTCAATCTACATTCTACCTCCACCTCCACTCCTCCCTTTCCTGCCATATTCACACCCAAGTATCTAAAACTATCCACTTCCTCCAGTCTCTCTTCTTTAATACTCACTTCCAGTCTGCTGCCACTTTCTCCTTTGTACATCTTATCACCTTACTTTTACACACATTTATCTTCAACTGCTTTTTTTGCAATCCTTCCCAAACTTCGTCACTAACTCCCTCAATCCCTCCTCTGATGCTGCCAAAAGTGCAGTGTCATCAGCAAATAACAACTGGCTTATCTCCTACTTTTCTCCATTTTCTTTAACCATCTCCAATCCCAGATCCATTACCCTTGCATTTACCTCTCACACCACCCCATTCATTTATACATTAAACAGCCAAGGCAACATAACACATCCCTGGTGAAATCCCACCTTTATCTAAAACTACTCACTCTTTCCATTTCTGATTTTAACACAAGCTCTACTTCTCTCATAAAAACTCTTGACTGTTCTTAAGGGACTGTGGGAAGTGCTTATAGGTGAACGTGTCATAAAAGTTGTTCAATTTCTTTGGTGAACTTATGTATACTTACTCTATCGGAAAGAGCATCATTGCATACTAAATTGTTTTAGTAACATGTATATATTACGTGTAGTTAATTTTTTCTTTCTTTTTTTTATGATAGTATCTGTAATCATTGAAGTATCCATAGGCATAGGTAATCAGCCTACTATGTAGGAAATAAAAGATTAGAGTCTTGGGAACAACTTCATTAAATTAGATTTTTTCCTACTCTCTTTTATTTATTTTTTTTATGATTTTTTTTTTTTTTTTTTTTTTTTTTGAATAGTAGAAACTTCAGTGAAAATCTGCTATGATAAATTAAAAAAAAAAATTAAGTTACAGTTTCCTTTATTTTTTTCTAATCAAATTAAAGAATTACTCTTTCTCTTTACAAATTCGAAAGAATGAATGAAATCGGACAAAAAGAAACAGAGATTGGCTATTTAAATATAAAAAACATAAACTTTTCAGGAGAGGCATTTAAAGTTTAAAGGAGCGCACCGGCATTTAAAATCCTCCGGCCACATACTCACTCATGACATTGTCTATTTTTTTACGTTTCCGTTTAAAACTTTAAACAAAACAGAACTGGCTATCGAAAATTTGACTTTATTTCAATATACAGAATGTTTTTTCATGCAATGGGGTTGCCAGATGTCACCAATAATTTATCTATTTCATTCTATATATAAGAACAGAAGCGGAATTGAGCTGTAATATTTGGTCGAAGTGTTACAACCATCATAGAGAATCTTTTGAATACCTGTTGGTAGAATAAAAGATAATACGATCGCATGCATGACTGGTAGGCTAACAGATACGCGATAGGGCGACATCCTTTCTCCTTTAGCTTTGAAGAGATACTGAGATCCTTGTGGTGATTGACGATTAGTGTTGGGCAAGTTGCCAGATATCTCCATATATATTAATTATAGTAAACAAAACAGAACTGGGTATCAAAATTTTGACTTTATTTCAATATACAGAATGTTTTTTCATGCAATGGGGTTGCCAGAGGTTGCCAAAAATTTAACTATTTTATTCTATATATAAGAAAAGAAACGGAATTGAGCTGTAATATTTGGCCAAAGTGTTACCACCATCATAGAGAATCTTTTGAAATGTTTAAAATTCGTTAATTTTCCAGAATTTTTCGTGTTTTCGCGCCCTACAGTCCCTTAACAGCTTTCCTCCTATCCCATATATCTCCAATACCTCCTGCAGTGCCTTCCTGTCTACCTTGTCATAAGCCTTTTCCAAATCCATAGAGGCCCAAAAAACATCCTTACCTTTTCCTAAAACTTTCTTACATATATGTCTTCCCACAAAAAATGTGATCAATGCAACCCTTACCTGTCCTAAACCCTCAGTTCCTCTCCTTATCCTCTCAATCAAGACTCCCATAAGCTTTCCCAACTACACTTAACAAACTGATTCCTCTAAAACTACTACACTCACACTTGTCCCTTTTCCCTTGTCAAGTGGAATTATATAAGCACTTCAGTCCTCCAGCATTCTACCCTCTCTTAAACAAACATCAATTAACCTCACCATCATTTTCTTAATGCTTCCCAGTGCAATTACCTTTTCCTTCCTATTCTCCTTCACATTTAGGAACTCCCTAAAATACTCTGCCCATCTTCCTCTTACTGCTGTCTTCCATTATCACCTCTCCATCAGCAACTTTTATCTTTTCTTCTCTACTTGATTTGCCTTCTCTTCCTCTCTTAATTTCTTTCTGAGACATGTTTTTTTTTTACTTTCAAAATTTTCTGTCATATTCTTACCCCATTTCACATCTGCTCTCCTTTGTATTCTTTATGCTCTACTTCTCTTCTCTTTTCTTTGTACCTCTCATATGCTTCTCTTGTCCTATTTTGTAACCAATCTGTGAATGCTCAATTCTTCTCTTCTACAAACTACTTTGTTTCCTCATCCCACCACTCAGTACCCTTCCTTCTATTTCCTCCTGTCCTCCTTGTCCCACACGCCATCTTTGCACACTTTGTGATTCCCTTCTTGAACCATCCCCATTCCTCCTCCACTCCTAGTTCTATTCTATCCTTCACTCCTTCCCACCCCTCTCTTGGCTTTTTGTACTCCTCCTTTTCTTTCTCATTTAAGCAGTTCACTATAAGCACCTACCTACCTTCTGTCCTTTCCCTCTTTCTCCATCTATCCTCCACTCTCAACTACCTTCAACCAAAAAATTATCTGATATTCCACCACTCTCTCCTCTTAGAACATGTACATCCTTAACTCTTTCTACTATTCTCCTGGTTACCACTGCACAGTATCGTTCACTAACGCTCTATCTACCACCCTTCCATCCACCACCCTCTCCCATGTGTACTTATGCTTGACTTTCTTCCTAAACACTGTATTTGCTATCATCAATTGTCTTTCTAGACAAATCTCCACCATTAACTCTCCACTACAATTTTTTCCTGGAACTCCACACTTTCCAACCATTCTGTCTATTGGTTCATTTCCTACCCTAACATTAAGGTCTTCCAATATCACTACATTGACATTTCTCCCCAAATCCTCTATGCAGTCATTTAAATTTATCCAAAAAGCCTCCCTTTCCTCTACACTCTTCTCACTTACAAAAACCTACATTTCCCTTCCCAGTTTCACCTTCATCCACATTAACCTTAAAGAAACCTCCTTTCACTCCATCACACAATTACCTATCTCTTCACTTACTAGTATAGCCACCCCTTCTCTCCCTTGTCCTCTCTTTACTCCTGAGATCCTCCCAACTACAATCCAAAACTCAAATTTGCCCCTCCCTTTCAACTTTTACTTAATGCCAACACATCCATCTTTTTTCTCACAAACATGCTGCCTATCTCATCCTTTTTTTGGCTTTTACTCTCACCTGTACCACATCCATGCACATTAAAAGACCCAAACATTAGGGTACTGGTTGGAAAACTCCCGGACCCTCTTTTGCCTTTATTTTTTTAGGAATGTCCCCTTCCTGGAACTTTTATTTGATATCATTATTATCTTAGTTTAGAAGGTGTCCCTTCCTATTAACATTAATCAATATAAAGTTGGATATTATATGGGTTTTGGTCCCATTTTAGCATTTCTTACCTTGAAGATGACAGCCTAATTGCCAAGATCATTTCATCAAGCAATATAGTTGAGAGCAAGAATAATTACTGTCCCAAACTCTTCCATGATGCTGAGGAACACACTACCAAAGACCACACCCCTACATTTCACTGATTTTTGACATACTATTTGGAAAATAGAGGTAATTTTATCCATGCTGCTATGCATCTAGAGAGACTGGAGTGTTCCTTACAAATAACCTAGAAAACATGGTAAAGATTATCTGAGGTAAGGACTTAACACTGGTCATGATGCTCCTCCCTCTAACTTGCCCTTTAGATGGAATTTTCAAATCCATCACAACACACTCAACATTCAATTACTGCAAAGCACATATCTACAACCAAGACCTACACAAATTCTCAGAAATATCAATTATGCCCTGACAATGTTCACAAAGTGACAGAAACAAGAGAAAATAGTAGCATGCTCATATTTTATGGTTGATATCTCCCTGAGTTAGACAATAGTGGTCCTCTTTCTCTCCCAATAGAAGCTTTCATCAACTGTCTTTTACAGTGTTACCAGTGTTATGAGTTTCACCATGGAAGAAAGAAATGTACAAATGGTCTCTGATGTGGTCATTGCTCTGTCCTTGACTCACACCCTACTCTTGATTGTGAATCAGAACTTCATTGTTTTCATATCAGAAAAGCTCACTTAATACATTCTCAACAATGCAAAGAGTACCGTCTTGAACAAGACATTCTTCAACTGGCTAGTCTTGGTAGTGCCAAGCAAGTACTTCATTTTAGACAGATGGATGGTGAGGCAAAGCCATATGCCTTCTCCTTCCACTCCATCAAATAGAGTTGGGGCACCTTCCCGCCTTTCTCAACCACCAATTGCCCCCCCCCCCCACCATCCCCCACTCCTATGAGAATCCTGCTTTGGCTGTTACAGTCCTTAACAAGTTCTCTATTTTGTAAAATTCACTGTATCATCAACAAATCCCTCCACCTCATCTTTAGCAATGCATTCCATTGCACCTTCAACAAAATCCTCTTCTATACCATCAGCAAAACCCTTAGCAACATCACAGGCTCCCAAAACACAAGCCTATATTGCAGAAGTCCATATTCACACAGATTCCCAATCAAGAACCCATACTAAGGATAGTAAATCAATAGACACATTTTCAACAACAAAATCTGGTATGCAGCAATTCATTACCAGAATTTGTTGCTACACCCTTTAATACCCATCCCTCCAAACCCTTTCTCCCCACAAGAGGACAGAGTCCACCAGGCCAGACTGCAGTGCAGACACCATCCATCCCTTCTAATTTACCACAAGAGGCTTCATGACAGCATTACAGATAATTGTCCAGGATGTAACACTTCACCCCATACTAGACAACACATTATGAAAGACTACACTGTACACAATCATGAATACCAACAACACAAAATACACCATAAAGGATTTGTGGGAAAACCCTGTTCCAGCCGTAGTGTTCCTCAGGGAGATGGGACCGCTTGGTTTGACACTCTAGGGAACAACTAATACCTATCATGATGTAAATAAGCTGTACTCAGCAAAAATAGGTTTCCTGAAGAAACTGTAAATGCTCTGCTTTGTTGTGCAGTACATTGCATCTTCATCAAGTGATTTATTGTACTGCATAAATAATCAATCTTAATCAACATTAATCAAGTTATGTATCTTTCTGATTCCATTACGTGTTATGTAAGTAAACTTTTTACATTATACTCCATTCTATTATCTGTATACAGTATGCAGACACACACACACACACACACACAAGTATAAACAAATGAGGACTGTGACTCATTACAATCAGACCAAGACACAATCTGGAAATGGACTCAAAAGTGGGAGGTGAACTTTAATATCAAGAAGTGTAGCATAATGGAGTTTGGTAGAAGCAAAAACAGAATTTTAAAAAAAATTACAAAATTGGTGAAAATGAAATAAAAAAAGTGTACTCAGAAAGGGACCTTGAAGTGATATTCATCAATGACATGACACCAGACAGACATATAAACAAAATAGTAGGTGAAACATACAACCTACTAAGGTTAATGAAAGTGGCATTTGAATACTTGGATGAAGAAATTATAAAAAAAAATATTAGTCACATTGATTAGACCAAAACTGGAATATGCAGCGACACCATGGACACCCAGTACTAAAAAGAATATAAGGAAACTAGAAAGAATACAGAGAGCAACAACAAAGTTGGCACCAGCTCTTTCCAAATTAACATATGAATAAAGACTATTGAAACTAGAACTACCAACACTAGAGCAAAGAAGAGAAAGAGGTGATCTACTGACTATATATAGAATCATGAAAGGAATGTAAATCCCTGACAGAAAAGATTTACTAAAAAATGACAATGGAAAAACAAGAGGTCAATAAAAGAAACTCAAAAAGGACAACTATAGAAGAGATAGGAAAATGAATAGCTTCCCGTACAGAATGCTGGGTATATGGAATAACTTAGATGAAAAAACAGTGTGTGCAAATACTATTCACGATGTTAAGAATAAACTTGATGCTGAAAGATACAAAGATGGGTCACCATGAGCATTGCTATCTTCCTGTATAATACAACTAGGTAAATACATACACACACCTTGTTGTTATTGCAGAGAAACAACATGTTTTTGTGGGACCGGCAGGGTTTGTATTCGATCCAGTTCTTGGGCAAATAGTTTGATACAATATGAAAAGCAATAAAGAAGAAGGAAGAATAATCAACGAACCAACAAAGAGAGGACTGGAGGAATCCAGGATTGAGTCCCCGTGGGGAGTAATATAAAAAAAGATAAATAAATAAATAAAATAAAATGAATAGATAAATAAATAAAGAATAAATAAAAAAAATTGTCTAAACGATACTCCGAAAACGACCAGCAGGTACATAAGTGATAAGTATTTCTTGGGGTTTAGGAGGCAAGGGGAAACACTGGAGAAAACCATGGACACTGAGAGAGATTTTAGGATTAGCAGAGGAATACAAAACAGAGAAATTAACAACTTAGCAGATGAAGTGATTGATTTAAGATTAGACTACAAAGCTTTGCAACTAGAAGTAACCAACCTACGTACAACGAACAGGTAATACTAAGGGAATTAAAGGAACTAAAAAATGAACTAAGTGTGATAAAAAGAGAAAGTGAAAGAAAGGAAAATGAAGTTAGAAATACAAATGATGAACAATTGAGAGCAGTAACTGAAAAAATGGAAGAATCAATCAAAGAGACTGGTCTAAACGAAATAAAAAAAATCAGTGGAAAAAGGAACACGAAAGTCAAAAACTCTCATTCAAAGAAATAGAACAGCAGCAGCATGTAAAAGAGAATGCAAAGGAGACAGTGATCAAGGTGATCAAAGAAAAGGAAAATGGTCCCGCGACCACGACGACAATGACGGAGGTGTTTACTGCATGAAGGCGTGTGCGTGTGTGTGATAGTTACCACTAAGGACTAGGAAATACAAAAGTCCAAAGTGCTTTTGTGTAATTCACAGCTTCAGGAGATATACAGAAGTGGTACAAATGACTTTGTGCCACTTCCACATCTCCCCTGATTACATGAATTACACAAATGCATTTGGGTATTTTGTTTACTTTTCTTTCCTAGTAACCAGCATATTATTGGCTCACGTGCCAGTTTTGTGATTCATTTGCACACACACACACACATTCCAATAACATGGAAAGTTATTGGAATGGATGAAAGATTTCTTGAATGGGAGAAAAATTAGGGTGGTTCTTAGAGACAAGAACTCGACCTGGGAAGAGATAAGTGGAGTCCCACAAGGTTATGTATTAGTTCCGATAATGTTTGCCATATATATAAATGACATGGGTGAAGGTGTGGAATGTTATATGAGCTTCTTTGCAGATGATAAGACACAACTAAAGAGAGTAAGTGGAGACGAAGACTGTGAATCACTACAGAAAGACCTGGATAAAATTTGGGAAAGGAGTCAAAAGTGTGAAGTGAATTTCCACATCAAGAAATGTAGTATAATGGAATTTGGAAAAAGCAAAAATAGAATATCAGGACAATATGAAATTGGTACAAAGGAAGTTAAAAAAGTGAACTTGGAATAAGGCCTAAGAGTAACTATCAGCAATGACATGGCACCAGACAAATATCGACAAAATAGTCGGAGAAACTTTCAATTTACTAAGATCAATGAAATTGGGCTTTGACTACCTGGGTGAAGAAATGGTAAAGAAAATATTAGTTACATTGATAAGACCAAGATTGGAGTATGCTGCAACACTATGGACATCCAGTACTAAAAAGAACAGAAAGAAATAAGAAAGAATTGAAAGAGCAACAACAAAGATTGCACCAATGCTCTCCAAATTGACATATGAACAGAGATTGGGCAAATTCGAACTACCAACCCTAGAACAAAGAAGAGAAAGAGGAGATCTACTAACCATCTACAGAAATATGAAAGGGATGGAAGTCCTTGATACAGATGATTTACTAATGTGGTATAAAAGAAAAACAAGATAAGATAAAAAAAAAGGATATTTACTGAAGAGATACGAAAAAGAATAGCTTCCCATACAGAATTATAGATATCAGGAACAAATTGAATGAGGAAACAGTGAATGCAAAAAATATACAAGAATTTAAGCTGAAACTGGATGCTGAATGATACAAATGCAGGTCACTATAAGCATAGCTCTTTTCCCATAAAATACAACTAGGCAAATACACACACACACACACATATATATATATATATACACACACACACCAAGGTCTTTTTTCCCCTCATAAAGGAGGTAGCCAAGTCACAAGGCTCACACCCACTCCCAGCCATTTCACCCCCATCCACCATCTTTTCCTCCCTCACATCTTAGCTCATTATGGAAGATGGGTCATCCTTGTATCCCTCCCACTGTTCTTGGTCTGAAGCAATGCAGCAAGACACAGTACATCCAAGGCAAAACCTCTTAACTTAATTGGTGACACCCCTTCTCCATCCCCCCTGATGTGGAAAAAGAGAAGACCTTAGATTGGCCAATCAGGGGACTAGATTTAATTTTAGTGAAAGTCTTACACTACTGGACACACATGGTCGAGGTCAATTGTGGGAGGACACGGAGGACTGACCTACTCAAGCTGAAAGTGATCTGGGCATATAGGTCACATGACCTACATCCATTATCTATGTAAGACTATATAAGGGAAGGTATAACTACTCATATAACAATGCAATGGCTCCTAATTGATATGACGTGGATGTGTGGAGTGAATATCGAGAGAATCTCTACTCACAAGAATATCATAATCAGTGCACACTGAATTCTAAGTGAACTTTATAATTTTTTTATTTTACTACTAAGGAAGACTGAATGGAGACCCATACACTAATAAGAATATAAGAACAACATAAGCAAATAAGTTACACACATTGATAAAAATTATGATACTTGCCAGTCTAACTTTCCTTTTAATTGCTACCAATGTTAATATTAATTTGAGGTAGTTATATATGGAGCTCACAATACTCACAATGATAAGAGCTAGCCAAAAATTGAGTTAAAGTTTGCAGCTGTGAGACTAGTGAATATCTATAATATACCAAAATATTTGCCAGTCTCAATTTTCTAAAAAACGCTACCAACATTACTATCATTTTGTAATACTTACATATGTGTTTTAAAATATTTAATGATAAGAGATAGAGTTAAGAATTTCAGCAGTGGGACATGACCTGACCTAACCTATCCCCTTGGACTTTGTAACTATAAAGATGTCCACTTAAATCAATTTCTTAAATAGCTATTGAAAGTACTATTAGTTTGCAGTACTTGTATCTGGGGTTAAAAACAAACAGAATGATATGAGCTAACCGACTATATGGGTAATTGCTGGTGCCAGACTGGCAACCATCTTCATGAATACCCGCACATTTACCCGTTCAGAATGCCAATTAAACTACCAAACGGTAAGTGAAGCGTAGCAAAATCCTAAAGTATACACACAACGCATTCACTAAGCTACTTCACCATTACATGATTTCACTTACGAACTCAACAAAGGCACACTTGCTTGGCCTGTACAAAAGACAGCCACGAAAACATGCTACTCAAATAGATGAGAGAGTGCTTCGCTGTCCATGACGTCATATGTAAATAAACAATGCCAAGAAAAGAATAATGGAATGCGTAAGTAGATAGTGCCAATGATGAATTGACGGCAGGGAAATTCTTCTTCGGGAAAGCAAAAAATAATGTTAGATATGGAAAACAAGAGAAACAAAAAAGGACAGTGTTTACCAATCTTAGGCGTCAAGACATGGAACAAACTTGATAAAGAATTAACCAAAACAAAAAATCTATCAAATCTAAAATTCAGTCTCATAAACTCACTTATGAAATAATACTAATATAAATTAATCAGTCCAGAAAACCAAATATTACTGCAATAATAAGAATAAAAATCTAATATTCACAACTGAAATAAGGTATTTCTTGGCGCAAAGATGAAATAAGATCATACTTGTTTTCAGGTGTTAATGAATATCGTATTATCTTTTCAACTTTGTAATTGTGAAATGTACATGCATAAAATTCCGATTTTGATCAATTCTGAGCGATTTTTACCTATTTTGATCTTCCTTTCAACTTCATTACTACTGTGTATAATGTGTTTGGCAAATTGCTCTTGCTGCTGCTGTTTCCAATTCTTTCGTTCCAAGTGTATGTGCCGTGGAAGATGCGGATTCTGAACCTGCCAAACAGGATCCTGTCCTACACCGTCCTGTCCTGCACAGCACCCTTCTGAGGACTTCACCTGAACCAACTCAACGATCGACCTAACCAAATACAGATTACAGACGTGCCGCGACAGTTGCTTACACCAAGGCAACAAATGCTCACAAATGGTTGTTACCCACGTGTTACAAATTGCTTTGGTATGCATTTTACACTTTATGGTGCATACCAAGGTATATCACTTTTATTTTACCCGATTTTTCGCCATGCTGAAATAAACATTGAGAAAGGGGACAGGAATAATATGATGTAGATGTGGCATGCTTTGGTGGGCGTTATACCTGGCCAACTTAATTTATGTATAAATTGCGTGGATACCACCAAGCAATGTTAATTGATTTGTTGCTACAGTTATGTGAGCATTTGTTCTGGAGCATTTGACGTGGAATCGTGCGTCATGTGTGTGTGTGTGTGTGTGTGTGTGTATTCACTTGGTCTTTGGATCACGTGTTGGACTCGTGATCGACAGCTATTTCCCTCCTGGAAGAGAGCTCAGAGCTCGTAGGTCCGATCTATGGGTAATGCTATGACCTTGCACACACACACACACCCAACTCCCCGCCCACGAGAGTTGGAGTAACACCCCTCAGCGCTGCGATACTGATATTATTTCAGCCCCGGGCGAGGGTCGAACCCGGACCTCCGTAGTGGCAGGCCAGAGCTCTAACCACAGCGCCATGAGAGGTGTGTGTGTGTGTGTGTGTGTGTGTGTGTATCAGTGTGTATATGTATGCATATCTTTATACGTGTGTAGCTTCTTGTGAACACTGTTTACCCAAAATGTATATCTACACCTTATATCTATATGAATTGTAAATATTGGCTGCGCCTACTGGATACAAAAAATCTATATACAATTGCTGTTACGAAGGTGGAGCATACCGACAGGAGACCTTTTGGTCCATATCAAGGTCGGATGCAAAAAATCATAATAATGATAAATTAAAAAAAACGAAAAAAAAGACTATAATAATGTAAATAATGAATAAAATTAATATATATATATATACATATACACACACACACATACATATATATATATGTGTGTGTGTGTGTGTGTGTGTGTGTGTGTGTGTGTGTGTGTGTGTGTGTGTGTGTGTGTGTGTGTGTGTGTGTGTGTACAAAAGTCAAATCGTAAATATACAGAAATAGTGTTACATAAATGAGCTAAGGAGAGGTTACAAACAAACAAATAATATGAAATAAGTACGAACTTAGAAGAGGTGGAAAAAAGGACAGAAAACCCAGCAATGACAATTGATCACCCACGCCGTGGGGTGGTCAATTGTTCACCGTGCTGTGAGGTTGAAGAATGGGCATCATCATTTATGTAACACTATTTCTGTATATTTACGATTTGACTTTTGTGTATATATATATATATATATATATATATATTATATATATATATATATATATATATATATATATATATGTATATATATATGTATAGTTGAATAATAAACATAAAGGTGAATAGTAAATAATAAATTGACATATAACTAATGATAAACGAGAATAAAGCACATAGTACTAAACAGACAGACAAATGATAACAAAACAAATAAAATAAAATGTCACTCATTACAGCATCTTGCTTAGGTGTTTATCTAAATGATTCTTAAAGCTTCCAACTGAACTATATTGCACTGCCTCTGCAGGAAGTTTATTATATTCATTAACTACAAGGTTGGCGAAGTTGTTTCTACCCACTTCCAAATAAAATATATTTCCAGGCAGTTTGAAACCAGTCTTTCTTGCCTGATTCTCGTTCAGTGTGAAAATATTTGTCACTTTTGATGCCAATTCCCTTGATTTAGAATCTTAAAGACATGTGTCAAGTCACCTAGGGGTTTATGCTGTTTAAGGAAAACATATTCATATGTTTTAATCGATTTTCGTATGATTTATTTATGATAGTTGGAATCAGTTTTGTGGCTCGCCGTTGTGCTTTTTCCAATCTGTCAATGTATTTAATGAGATTCGGTGACCATACAGAAACAACATATTCCAAATGTGGACGAACTAACGATTTATATAGCTTGTTAATGAGTGATGGACTTTTGAAGTCAAAAGATCGCGCAATCAGTCCTAGAATCTTATTTGCTTTCTCAGAGGCTGAAGTACACTGCTTAGATGATTTGAGATCCTTACTGATAATTGCGTTGAGGTCTTTTCCACTATCCACTTTTGTTAACGAATTTCCAAATAACTTGTAATCATATTTACTGTTATTTTTACTTATGTACATTACCTTGCATTTACTTGTGTTAAATTTCTTTAGCCACTTTTCAGACCATTGCTGTAATTTATCCAAATCATCTTGAATATCTATTTGGTTTAAGTGATCATTTGCCATTCCGCACAGTTTTGTATCATCAGCAAATTTGGAAACAGTAGATTATAGTCCGTGGTCTATATCATTTATATATATTATGAATAGAAGTGGCCCAAGAACGGAACCCTGAGGAACTGCACTCGTAACATTTTTCCATCCAGAGGTTTTTCCATTTAAAACAACTCTGTTTTGGACCATTCAACCAATTTCTAGTCCAACTTAATAGGCTACCACTTATTCCGTGTGAATCTAATTTAGTAAGTAGTCTTTCTTGGGGGATTTTTTTTTTTTTTTTTTTTTTTTTTTTTTTTTTTTGCAAAGTCAAGATATATTAAATCTACGTCGTTTTTTTTGTCATAATTTGAGATAGCTGTGTTGTAGAATTCGAGAAAGAACTTTTCCGTCTGAAACCATGCTGGCTATCATTTATCAAGCAGTTCCTTTCTAAATGATGTTCGATAGCATCTCTGATGATAGTTTCCATCCTTTTTCCTATGATTGAAGTCAAACTTTGTAGTGTATTCATATACGCCTTTCTCTTTTGTTTTGTTGATGTTTTTCGCACTCGTTTGAGATTGCCATGATGTAAACAAAGACAGTGTATAATATACAGTGTTACAGGAAGTATGTGTATAGTTATCATTATTACATACATATATCAAAGGATTTTCCCCCTTACATGGGGGTAGCCAAAAAGAAAAGGGCATAGAAACCACTCCCACCCATTCAATTTCCTATATATTCCACTCCCCTTAACCCTCCTCCCTCTTATCTTGGCACCTCCTGGATGACGGCTCATCCTTGCATCCTGTCCACTGCCCTGGGTCATAAGCAGTGTCGCAAGACACAGCACATCCACAGCAAGGCTGCTTCATAAATTCGGCGACCCCCCTCTCCGTCCTCTCATGCAGAGAAGGAGAAGACTGGGAGAAATCCCTTCGGGCTGCGTCAAATTTTGATCATACATACTTCCTCACCCCCCATCCCCCACCCACTCCCCCTCATACATCACAGCATCATCCATACACAACCCTTCTTCATTCATCCCTATCTTCTATTATCTCCCGTCCTTCTCCACAGACATTCCTCTCTTTTGTAATGCCCCTTTCGCCCCATCCATCCATATCATCCTAGGACGCCCCCTCATATTCACGCCTTCCACCTCTGCCTTCCACACTTCTTTTACTAATCTTTTTTCACTCATTTTTTCCATGTGTCCAAACCATCCCAGTACTCTTTCATCAACCCTATGTCCCAGCTCCCTTTCCTCCCCTGTTCTCCTCCTCACCTCCTCATTTCTCACTCTATCTAGACTAGTAACCCCTATCATATTTCTCAGACATTTCATCTCAAACACATTCAAACTCCTTCTCTCTTCCTCCCTTATGTTCCATGTTTCTGCCCCGTACAGTGCCGTTGGCACAATCACAACTTCATATAACCTCCTCTTAGCATCCATTCTCAGATGTCTATTTCTCATTACACTTTTTAATCCACCAAGGCATTTACTCACTTCTCTCAATCTACATTCTACCTCCACCCCCACTCCTCCAATTTCCTGTCACATTCGCACCCAAGTATCTGAAACTATCCACTTCCTCCAGTTTCTCAACCTTGATGCTCACTTCCAGCCTGCTCTCACTCTCCCTCCTTGTACATCTCATCACCTTACTTTTGCCCACATCTATCTTTAGCTTCATTCTTTCACACACCTCAAACTCTGTCACTAACTTCCTCAATCCCTTCTCTGACCCTGCTACAAGCGCAGTGTCGTCCACAAACAGCAACTGGCTCACCTCCCACTTTTCTCCGTTTTCTTTAATCATCTCCAACCCCTGACCCACTACCCTTGCATTCACCTCTCGCACCACCCCATCCATGTAAAGATTGAACAGCCAGGGCGACATAACACATCCCTGACGAAGTCCTACCATTACCTCAAACCACTAATTCTCTCCATTTCTAATCCTAACATAAGCTCTACTACTCTCGTAAAAACTTTTGACTGCTCTTAACAGCTTTCCTCCTATCCCATATATCTGCATTACCTCCCACAGCGCCTTCCTCTCTACCCTGTCGTAAGCCTTTTCCAGATCCATTAAAGCCCAAAAAACATCCTTACCTTTTCCTATAGCTTTCTCA
Source organism: Oratosquilla oratoria (assembly GCF_046742065.1). Taxonomy (NCBI): domain Eukaryota; kingdom Metazoa; phylum Arthropoda; class Malacostraca; order Stomatopoda; family Squillidae; genus Oratosquilla; species Oratosquilla oratoria. The sequence continues at coordinate 21,256,172 of NC_134788.1, read as the reverse complement.
CATATCTGTCTTACCACAAAGATCTGATCCACGCAACCCCTACCTGTCCTAAACCCACACTGTTCCTCACCAATTACTCCCTCTGTTCCTCTCCTAATCCTCTCAATCAAGACCCTCCCATAAGCCTTCCCAACTACACTCAACAAGCTGATCCCTCTGAAACTACTACACTCACACTTGTCCCCCTTTGCCTTGTGAAGCGGAACTATATAGGCACTCCTCCAGTCATCCGGCACTCTACTCTCTCTTAAACAAACATTAAACAACCTCACCAGCCAGTCCAACATGACTGTACCTCCTTTCTTCAGACATTCTGCATGACATCCATCCAACCCAGGTTATCCTCACTGGGGACAAATAATCACAAAGAAACAGATTGGCGCGCACGAAAAAAAAAAAAAAAAAAAAAAAAAAAAAAAAGACATAGCAATAGCGACGAGGATATTTTTTTTTTTTCTGGTGGTTTAGACCAGAAAACCGTGGTAAACGCACTTAGTGTGGGTACCACAGCTTCCATCAATTACGTGCGTCATGACGCCTGGGTAGGCTATGCTAAAGGTGACCACACCGAGTGTAGGTGCCTTTGCTTATATTACTTCCTGTTACACAACACCGGACGTCACTGGTTTGTTCGTTTGTTTGTTTGTTTGTTTGTTTGTTTGTTTGTTTGTTTGTTTTTTCTCCTATTTGAGAGGAGAACGGTTTATGATTACCTAAAGTGTTCTAGCCAAGAAGCTAGACCAGGGCTAACGATGGCATCTTCAATCAAGATTGGACCATTTATCTCTAAAGAACTCCCTTTTGATGTCTACTTGGCTTTGTTTGAAGCCCATATAGCCACGCGGGATATAACTGATGCTGGCAAGAAAAGAAAAATCAGTTATTTGTGTCCATAGGCACAAAAATATTTGGAATTTTAGCAAACTTGACTGCACCAGACATGTCAACTATATGTCTATGGTCTTCTTCATAAAAGTGGTAAAAATAATGCAGTCGCTGATGCTTTGAGTAGGTTACCTATTGATGATAGTATAAATTCAGGTACACCGGCAGAATATACTTATAGAAAATTTCAATGCTTTCAACTTTTCTTTTGAAACTGTGCAGAAAATTACGAAATATCCTGTGATGAGTAAATTAATTTCTCTTGTAACATTTAGATGGACTAACGATTCAGATGTTTGTAGATAATATTCTCATGTTAAAATGATTCATCCATTCATAATGGTGTTGTTCTATCTAAAAATGGAGTTATTGTTCCATCTGCCTTGAGAGCCAAAGTGAGAGCTACTGCATTCGAATCATGAATCATGAATCATGAATCATGAATCATGAATCATTCGAATCATTGTGGCAATGAAGGCCGAAGCTAGAGAAAACATTTGGTGGCCCAGACTTTCTGATGATATTGAAGAACTTAAAAAAACAAAAAAAAAAAAAACTAATTAATGTACTGTTAGAAATAATCAAGCTTCTTCATACAAATTAATGTGGAATTTTGCTATTAAGATTTAGAGTAGGATTCACATTGATTATTGTAGACCAATAGATTTTTTTTTTATCTTAGTAATCTATTGATGTTCAATATACTTCAAGCATGACAAGTGCTAATACTATGGAATTGTTAAGGAAAAGCTTTGCTAATTTTGGTATTCCTGATGTCATTGTTTCTGATAATGCTGTTTATTTTGTTTCTGCTAATGTAAAAGAGTTTTACGAAAGGAATGGAATGAAACTGATCAATCCAGCTTCATTTCACCTGGCATCCAATGGATTATGTTAAAAGTTTTAAACAGGGAATACTGAAATATCACAGTAGATCAATTAACACAAAAGTTAGTAAGTTTCTGTATAACAACAGGAGAACCATTCATTCAGGTACAAAAGAAAGCCCTGCAGAAATTATGTTTCACAGAAATTTAAATCTCTTCTGGGCATATGTAAAACAACTAAAACAGGGGAGGAAGAGAGCATGCTAGTTAATAAGAAAAATGCTCTTGATTGTGTAGAAAGCAGATTTGAAGGTGGGCAAGCAGTTTTTGCAAAAAAACTATTCTAGAGGTGAACCTTGGTTACCAAACATTATCAATGAGGTTACAGGTGCTAGAAATTATGTTGTAAAAGTGTTCACCGAAAGTAGAAATTTAATTTGGTATATACATTGTGATCAACTGAAAGTTAGGTATAATACTATTGAAAATGGAAAATCACCAGTTTCTGCATCTTCTCTGTTTAATTGTCAAATTGAAAATTCATTTATTAAACCAAATACTAGCAGTAATGTTGGAAACAGTGAAACTGTAAATGACTGTGTTAACAGTGATACCATTTCACAATCTGTAGGTGCCACTGAAGTGCTTCCTAATAATAATGTTGACAAACCTATTAATGAACCTTATATTCCTACTGAGCCACTATTGAGGTCAAATAGGTCAGTGAAACCTAGTAAGAGATTAATTGAATCATTGTAATATTTCTTATTTTGTGTAAACAAAAAATATCAATGATAAGAGGGGAGGAATATGTAGTGCATTCAAATTAAAACAATGTTTAGGTACGGCGATATGCGCCTTTTTTGTTGCTGTTTTTCGTGCGCGCTTGAGAGCGCCATGATGTAAACATAGACAATGTACAATGTACAGTGTTACAGGAAGTATGTGTATAGTTATCCTTGCTGTGGACAGATAATAATGATGACAATAATAATAATAATAATAATAATAATAATAATAATAATAATAATAATAATAATAATAATAATAATAATAATAATGATAATAATAATAATAATAATGATAATAATAATAATAATAATAATAATAATAATAATAATAATAATAATAATAATAATAATAATAATAATAGTAATTGGCACGCACGGAAAAACTAAGACATAACAAACTTATAGTCATGTAGTTTTTTTTTTTTTTTTTTTTTTTTTAATAAGGAGTAACGTTAGCCAGCTTCCATTCTGTTTGGAAATCTCCTGATATGATGGATATCTTGAAAATAATTTCTAATGGAACTACAATCTCATTTTTCATATCCTTTAAAATTATTGGATTCCAACCATCACGCCCTGGTGTTATATTAACGTTGAGTTTCTGATAGATAAAAAAAATATATTAAACAACTAATTGAAAATTATAAAAAAAAAATTAGATAACTAAGATAAGAGAGAAAGAAAAGGAGAAATGATTAATTTTGAATTTTAGGTTAATCGTTGGCCGTCTTTGGGTTTGTTGTCTTTTGCGCATGCGTCTTGACGTCATGGGCAGAGATTGATAGATAAATATATATATATATATATATATATATATATATATATATATATATATATATATATATATATATATATAAAGATGAAAAAATAAATAATGAAGAAAAGAGAGAACGACAGAGAGAGAAAGAATTAGTTTATTTTGAATTTTGAATCGTTTGTCGTCTTCAGGTTTGTTGATGTTGTCTTTTGCGGATGCAACGTGACGTCATGGGCAGTGATTGATAGATTAAAGAGATAAATAAATAATAAAGTAACAAAACAAACAACAAAATAACAAACAAAGAGAGAAAGAGAGAATTGCAGCAATTGATAGATTAAAGAGATAAATAAATAAATAAATAATAAAGTAACAAAAACATATAACAAAATAACAAATAAAGAGAGAAAGAAAAGAAGTAGAAAGAATTAATTTTGAATTTTATAATCGTCTTCGGGTTTGTTGTCTTTTGCGCATGCGCCGTGACGTCATGGACAGAGACTGGTAGATAAAAAAGAAAAAAGGAAAAGAAAAAAAGAAAATTAGATAACGAAAAAAAAAGAGAAAGAAAATTAAAGGAGAGTAGAAAGGAAAGAGAAAGAAATCTAAATTTAAAAGAAAGTTAATTTCAAATTTTTGGTTAATCGTTGGTCGTCTTCGGGTTTGTTGTCTTTTGCGCATGCGACGTGACGTCATGAGCAGCGGTTGATAGATAAAAACAAAATATTAAACAACTAATTGAAAATAATAAAAAGTTAAATAACTAAGAAAAGAGAGAAAGAGAGAAAGAAAAGAAGGAGAAATAATTAATTTTGAATTTAGGTTAATCGTTGGTCGTCTTTAGGTTTGTTGTCTTTTGCGCATGCGTCATGACGTCATGGGCAGAGATTGATAGATAAGAAAAAAAATAAGAAAAAAGATAAAAAAGATGAAAAAATAAGTTATGAAGAAAAGAGAGAAAGATAGAAAGAGAAAGAATTAGTAAATTTTGAATTTTGAATCGTTTGTCGTCTTCGGATTTGTTGTTGTTGTCTTTTGCGGATGGAACGTGACGTCATGGGCAGCGATTGATAGATAAAAGAGATAAATAAATAAATGAATAAATAATAAAGTAACAAAAACAAATAACAAAATAACAAACAAAGGGAGAAAGAGAGAAAGAAAAGAAGGTGAAAGAATTAATTTTGAATTTTATCATTGTCTTCGGGTTTGATGTCTTTTGCGCATGCGCCGTGACGTCATGGATAGAGACTGGTAGATAAAAAAGATAAGAAAAGAAGATTAGAGAACGAAAAAAGAGAAAAAGAAATTTAAATTTGAAAATTAATCGTTGGTCGTCTTCGGGTTTGTTGTCTTTTGCACATGCGACGTGACGCCATGAGCAGCGGTTGATAGATAAAAGAATATTAAACAACTAATTGAAAATAATAAGAAGATAGATAAATAAGAAAAGAGAGAAAGAGAGAAAGAAAAGAAGGAGAAATAACTAATTTTGAATTTAGGTTAATCGTTGGTCGTCTTTGGGTTTGTTGTCTTTTGCGCATGCGTCATGACGTCATGGGCAGAGATTGATAGATAGAAAATAAAAAAAGATAAAGATAAAAAAATAAATAATAAAGAGAGAATGACAGAAAGAGAAAGAATTAGTTAATTTTTAATTTTTAATCGTTTGTCGTCTTCGGATTTGTTGTTGTTGTCCTTTGCGCCTGCAACGTGACGTCATGGGCAGCGACTGATAGATAAATGAATAAATAAATAGATAAATAAATAGATAGATAGATAAATAGATAATAGAATGACGAAAAAATAACAAAATAACAAACAAAGAAAGAAAAGAAGAAGAAAGAATTAATTTTGAATCGTCTTCGGGTGCGCCGTGCGCCGTGACGTCATGGGCAGAGAGTGGTAGATAAAAAAAAGATAGAAAAAAGGAAGAAAATTAAATAACAAAAAAGTGAGAAAGAAATTGAAAGGCAAGTTAAAGGAAGGAGAAAGAAATTCAAATTTGAAAGAAAGTTAATTTCAAATTTTTGGTTAATTAATCGTTGGTCGTCTTCGAGTTTGTTGTCTTTTGCGCATGCGACGTGACGTCATGAGCAGCGGCTGATAGATAAAAAAAATACTATACAACTAATTGAAAATAATAAAAAGTTAAATCATTAAGAAAAGAGAGAAAGAGAGAAAGAAAAGAAGGAGAAATAATTAATTTTGAATTTAGGTTAAATGTTGGTCGTCTTTGGGTTTGTTGTCTTGCGCATGCGTCATGACGTCATGGACAGAGATTGATAGATAAAAAAAAAGAAATAAACAAAAAGATTAAAAGAAATTTAATAACGAAGAAAATAGAAAGAATTTTGAATCGTTTGTCATCTTCGGGTTTGTTGTTGTCTTTTGCGTATGCAACGTCACGTCATGGGCAGGGACTGGTAGATAAAAAATATATAAAAAGAAAATTAAATAACGAAGATTGATAGATAAAAAAGATAAAACAAGATTGATAGATAAGAAACATAAAACATAAAATTAGATAACAAAGAAAATAATTAATTTTGAAAGAAATAATCGTTGGTCGTCTTCTGGTTTGTTGTCTTTTGCGCATGCGCCATGACGTCATGGGCAGAGATTGGTAGATAAAAAAAAATAATAACGAAGAAATAGATTGATAGATAAGAACATAGCACAGAAAAGAGAGAAAGAGAGAAAGGAAAGAAGGAGAAAAAAAATAATTTTGAATTTTAGGTTAATCATTGGTCGTCTTCGGGTTTGTTGTCTATTGCGCATGCGTTATGACGTCATTGGCAGAGACTGGTAGATAAAAAAGGTAAAAAAGAAAATTGAATAATGAAGAAAGAGAGAAATAAAATAACGCAGAAAGAGAGAATAAAGAATTATGAAGAATAAAGAATTATGTAATTTTGAATTCTAGGTTAATCCTTTGTCTTCTTCGGGTTTGTTGTTATTTTTTCCACATGCGATGTGACGTCATGGGCAGCGATTGATAGATAATGATAAAATGATAAATAATGAAAATGACAAAATATAAAATTAAATAACAAAGGAAAGAAAGACAGAAAGAAAGGAAGGAGAAATTATTATTTTTGAATTTTAGGTTAATCGTTGGTCGTCTTCGGGTTTGTTGTCTTTTGCACATGCTCCGTGACGTCACGGGCAGAGATTGGTAGATAAAAAAGATAAAAAAAGAAAATCAAATAACAGAGAAATAGATTGATAGATAAGAAAAATATAAAACATAAAATTAGATAACTAGGAAAAGAGAGAAAGAAAAGGAGAAAGAATTAATTTTGAATTTTAGGTTAATCGTCGGTTGTCTTTGGGTTTGTTGTCTTTTGCGCATGCGTCATGGGCAGAGATTTGTAGATAAAAAAAGATAAAAATATAAAAAATAAATAATGAAGAAAAGAAAGAAAGAAAAGAAGGAGAAAGAAATAGTTATTTTTGAATTTTAGGATAATCGTTCGTCTTCGGGTTTGTTGTCTCTTCCACGTGACGTCATGGGCAGCGATTGATAGACAATGGTAATATGATAAAACATAAAAATAATAAAACATAGAATTAAATATCAAAGAAAAGAGAGAAAGACAGATAGGAAAGAAGAGAAATAATTATTTTTCAATTTTAGGTTAATCGTTGTTCGTCCTCCGGTTTGTCTTTTGCGCATGCGCCGTGACGTCATGGGCAGAGATTTGTAGATAAAAAAGGATCAACAAAGAAAATTGAATAACGAAGAAATAGATTGATAGATAAAAAAGATGATGCATAAAATTAAATAACAAAAAGAAAGAAAATTTGGAGAAATTACTTCTGAATTTTAGGTTAATCGCTGGTCGTCTTTTGAGCATGCGCCGTGACGTCATTGGCAGAGATTGGTAGATAGAAAAAAAATAGATTGATAGATAGAAAAGATAAAATACAAAATTAAATGACAAAGAAAAGAGAGAAAGAGAGGAAGGAAAAATAATTAATTTTCGTTGGTCGCCTTCGGGCTTGTTGTCTTTTGCGCATGCGTCGTGACGTCATGGGCAGAGATTGGTAGATAAAAAAAAAGATAAATAACGTAGAAAAGAGAGAAAGAAAAAAAGGAGAAAGAATTAATTTTGAAAGAATTAATCGTTAGCCGTCTTTGGGTTTGTTGTCTTTAGCGCACCCGCCGTAAAGTCATGGGTAAAAAAAAAAAAAAAAAAAAAAAAGATCAAAAAAGAAAATTAAATAACGAAGAAATAAATTGATAGATAAAAAAAAATGAAACATAAAATTAAATAACAAAGAAAATATGGAAAGAAAAGAAGGAGAAAGAATTAATTTTGAAAGAATTAATCATTGGTCTTCTTCGGCAAAGGCAGGGCTTACAAGCACCGCTCAAAAAAGAAAATTGGCGCCAACCGAGTACGGACCTACACTTGGACCTTTTTAAGAGAGGTTGTCGAGATTCACTGCTAAGGCCTTTATTGTGGTCGTATCTACATAACCTCTATTCTCTCTAAACTGGCTTCATCATATTTTCTTTGGTTACCAAAATTCATGGGTGAAAGAACGAACGATTGAGCACTGACTTTATTTTTATAATGCGATTATTATGACGCAACATCGCACGTCGGGCAGCTAATGCTGCCAGACGTGCGATGTGCCCCGGAGTGAAGAGGTTAACGAACTTTGAACCCCTGGTAACCTCCTGGCGTCTCTACGTATGGTCTTGACATTGACAGTAAATGAAGAAGATGACATAGATGATCATCCATCCGGGAAGAGGGAAGAACGACAACAAGAACGAAGCAAGGGTGGCTTGCAACCGGTGAATGAAGGGAGGAGAATACTGTTGAGAGTTATGGGTACATGACACACATAAGTTTATGTTAAGAAAAAAGAAAAAAGAAAAAAATTGTTAAGAACACTTTTGGTCAATCCAGATTGATTGATGAAGATTTTACCATTATTTTGTGCAATTTTTACACCTAAAAAGTAGCTCAATCCTCCTAAGGCCTTCATCAAGTAACGCTCACTCAGCGAATTCTTAATCTCAGCAATAATATCAAAGGACTTACAAGCTAAAATGACATCATCAAAATATACACAAATCATGATCATACATGCGAGTGTAAACACATGAATCACTAGGACTTTGTTCAAAATGCAAGTCTTTTAAGAAATTTGTCAAAATTTTCATTCCAACATTTGAGGCCGTAAAGACTCATGAAAAGATTCGGATTGAATTAAGTAAATATCTTCACGCAGTTCTCCATTGACATATAGGAGGGACATAAGGGAACCTACTAAAATGGATGGAGGACTTCCTGATTGGTAGAAAGATGAGAATAGTACTCAGAGAAAAATATTCAGGTTGGAGGGAGGTGATCAGTGGAGTTCCGCAAGGATCTGTATTGGCTCCAATAATGTTTGCTATTTATGTGAATGACATGGATGACGATGTGCAATGTTACATGAGCTTCTTTGCAGACGACGCTAAGTTGTCAAGGAAAGCAAAAGCCGAAACGGATTGCGAATCACTACAGGAAGACCTAAATAAGGTATGGAACTGGAGTCAGAAATGGGAAGTGGACTTCGATATTAGGAAGTGTAGCATAATGGAGTTGGGAAAAAGTACAAATAGAATATCAGGACAATATGAAATTGGAGGTAAAGAAAGTGGGATCTGAAAAAGATTTGGGAGTGATTATCTCAAACGACTTGTCCTATGATAAACAAACAAACAAAATTGCCGGAGAATCCTATAACTTGCTGATCAATATAAGTAGCTTTTACATATTTGGACAAAGAAATTATTAAGAAATGTTAGTCACACTGATAAGGCCTAGACTAGAATATGCGGCGACATTGTGTTCACCCAGTGCCAAAAAGAATATAGAGAAAATAGAAAGAATCCAGAGAGGAGCCACAAAAATGGCTCCTGCACTTTCAAACTTGTCATATGAGGAGAGACTGGCTAAATTGGTGTTCCCGACTCTGGGGCAAAGAAGAGAGAGAGAGGCGACCTACTGACCATCTATAGAATCATGAAAGGCACAGAAATACTTGGGACAAGAGAAACACAAGACGACATGGAAAGAAACTCAAAAAATATAGTCATAAAAGATAACTGAAGAAGAGCAGTTTTCCACATAGAGTGGTAGACACTTGGAACAAACTGGACGAAAAATAGTGTGTGCAAAAACCATTCATGAATTTAAGAGCAAACTAGACACTGCGAGATACAAAGGCGGGACACCATTAGCGTAGTTCCTCTTCTCGTAAAATACAACTAGGTAAAACTAGGTAAACACACACACACACACACACACACACACACACACACACACACACACACACACATACATATATATATATATATATATATATATATATATATATATATACATATATATATATAAACATATATATATATGTATATATATATATATATATATACATATATATATGTATATATGTATATATATACATATATATATATATACATATATATATGTATATATATACATATATATATATATATATATGTGTGTGTGTGTGTGTGTGTGTGTGTGTGTGTGTGTGTGTGTGTGTGTGTGTGTGTGTGTGTGTGTGTGTGTGTGTGTGTGTGTGTGTGTGTGTGTGTGTTTGTTTACGGGAAGAGGGCTATGCTCGTAGTAACCCGCTTTTGTATCTTTCAGCACACAGTTTGTTCTTAAAGTCATGTATAGTTTTAGCAGTCACTGTTTTCCCATTCAGTTTGTTCCAGATATCTATCACTCTGTGTGGGAAGCTATTCTTTTTCAGATCTCTTCTGTAACTGTCCTTCTTAAGTTTCTTCTCGTGTCCTCTTGTTTTCCTTCTCTCCCACTTTAGTAAGTCATCTCTATCAAGAATTTCCATCCCTTTCATAATTCTGTAGATGGTTAGCAAATCAACTCTTTCTCTTCTTTGTTCCAGGGTTGGTATATCTAGTTTATCCAATCTTTGTTCGTATGTCAAATTGGAGTGTTGGCGTTATCTTTGTGTATATATATATACACCTGTATATATATATATATATATATATATTATATATATATATATATATATATATATATATGTATATATATATATATATATATATATACACCTGTATATATATATATATGTCAATCAATCAAATCAGCCATCCTGAGTTCACTGCTGAACAAAGGCCTCCTTCATAGCATTCCATGATTCACACGACCGCGCCATCCTCTGCCACGTCACTCCTGCAAATTTCTCGATCTCGTTTCTCCACCTTCTGTCTGGTCTCACTCTTCCACGCTTCTTATCTCGCGGCGTCCACGCAGTAACACACTTGCTCCATCGTTCATCAGTCGTTCGCACTAACTTACCTGCCCAATTCCACTTCCTCTCTTTTACCGCTTCCACAATATCTTTCACTCTAGTCTGCTCTCACCCAACTTGCTCTCTTTTGGTATCTCAGTATTATTCCCATCAATGATCTCTCCATTCTCCTCTGTACAGTCCTTAGTTTTGCTTCCATTGCCTTCGTTAGTTTCCAAGTCTCACACCCGTGGATTATTGCTGGCAGTATGCATTGATTGTAAACTTTACGTTTCAAACATAAAGTTAGAGGGCCTCTCAGTATTTTATTATATTTACTTAACACTTTCCAACCAATTGTGAGGCGTCTTTTTATTTCATTATTATGATCTTTCGTCACTTTCACAATCTGTCCTAAATAATTATACTCCCCAATTTCTTCAAGACTCTCACCATCAATTATAATCTCTTTACTTTGAACTTTCATGTTAAACATTACTTTGGTTTCACTATTATTCATTTTAAACCTACTTTGACACTTTCCTTGTTTAGATCACACAGCATATCTTGCAATTCTTCTGCTCTTTCTGAAATCAGAATAATGTCATCCGCAAATCTTAGGTGGTTCAAATATTCGCCATCAATTCTTAAACCTTTCTCTTCCCAACTCAATCTTCTGAAAATATCTTCCAAACAAGCTGTAAATAGTTTGCGTGAAATTGTATTGCCTTGCCGTACTCCTTTCTCGATCTTGATCTTCTCTGTATCTTTATGTAGTCGAATTATAGCGGTGCCTTTCGCATAGATCTTTCCTAAAACTCTTACGATCTGTTCGTTTGTACCCTGCTTGCGTAGCGAGTTTAGTATTGCTATTTGTTCTACTGAGTCAAAGGCTTTCTCGTAATCTACAAAAGCTAAACACAGAGGTATATTATATTCTGTCGTTTATTCGGTTAGTTGGTTTACCCCCTGCAAATGGTCTAGAGTCGAATATCCGCTTCTAAAGCCTGCCTATTCTCTCGGTTGGTTTCCATCTAAAACTTTACCTAGTCTATTTGTAAGGATCTTGGAGAATATTTTATATACATTTGATAGCAAGCTAATAGGTCGATAGTTACTAAGGTCCTTCTGGTCTCCTTTTTTATGAAGCAAAATCACTATACCATTGCACCACGATTCAGGAACGCTTTCTTGACGTAAGCACTGGGTATACAACTGAGCTAATCTAATATGAACTAATTTCCCTGCGTCTTTCAACAGATCTATCGATATACCATCTTCCCCAGGTGCTTTTCCTCGTTTCATAGTTTTTAGAGTAAATTCTACTTCTTCCTTTGTAAACTCTGGTACACTGCTAACGTCTACACATGGATTTACTGACTTAACCACGGTCTTCGACGAGTAAAGCTCTTGGTAAAATTCTTCTACTCTTTTTACCATTTTGTCCCTGCATTTAATGATTTCTCCATTTCTATATTTTAAACATATAATTTGCTGTCTTCCTAAAGCATGTCTGCGCCCGGTCACTCTAATACTTTTACCTTTCCGAAAAGTTTCCTCTATTTCATCCATGTTTCTTTTTCTTTTCTCTAATCTGTGCCTTTTATTGATAAGCTTGTTTAGTTCTACTCTTTCTATTTCGTCTCTACTGCTTTTAATCTGCATGGTCCTTCTTCTTTTTATTGGGTCATTTGTAGCTTTGGAGTATTTGTTTTCTCGAATGTTTTTTGTACTTCCTACTTTCTCTGCCGATTCCCTAATTATATTCATTAAATTCAAATTGATATCTTCCACGCTGTCCTCATTTGTTCCTAGAGCTTTAAATCTATTTTTAATTTCTAACTGAAATTTCTTCTTATTATCCTTAACTTTTGCAAGGCTGATTTTCTTTCTCAAAATTAGTTTATTTCTCTCGGCTCTGAAATTGAATTTAGCTGTGCAACCTATGGTCACTACCTCTGTTTATTTATGACCGTAACATTGTTAACGCTTTTGCTCTCATCTCCTAATATGAAGTCTATTTCGTTCTTTGATGTTCCATTTGGACTTCTCCACGTCCATTTACGACCTACACGCTTTTGGAAGAGAGTGTTCATTATCCTCAAGTTGTAGTTCTCTGCAAAATTGACCAACATCTCGCCTCTGTCATTTCTTTCACCTACTCCAAACTTCCCAATGCACGACTCATCTCCCATCTTCCCCACTTTAGCATTAAAGTCGCCTATTACCAACGTGTACTTACTTTTTTCTTGATCCATTACCTGACTTAAATCATCATAGGACTCAATTTCATCGTCTGAACTCTGTGAAGTTGATGCATAAACCTGAAATATTTTTAGAGAGTACCTTTTACACAGCCTAATCACAATCCAAGCTACCCTGCCTGACAAACTACTGAATTTGATTACGGTACCCGCAACCTCTCGGTTGATCAAGAATCCTATTCCACTGGATCTTTCTTTGTCCTTACCTCTATAGTAGAACAGATGGTGACCATCTTGTAATTGCTTCAGGTTTTCTTTCGCTCTTCGGACTTCGACCAGTCATACGATGTCCTACTTGATGTTGTCAAGTTCTTCCATTAAACTCTCCAGCCTGTGGTCTTCTGAGAGACTTCTCACGTTGTAAGTATAGATCTTCATTTTCTTCATGTTGTTTAATGGACAGTGCTTACTCACATTCGGTAATCACACGAGGGAATACGTTTGGACCTTTAGGAGATGATGATCCAACAGGAACGCCCGGTGTTGTTTTGGTTGCGCTGTTCATGGCTGCTATGAGGGGTGTTTTTGGCAGTAATCTAACCTCCGTGCAAACTGATTTCTGGTGAGATATATCTCTGGTTTCACCTTATTCATTACATTCGGTGAAGCCCTATATCTATAGGGTGCCCATTGGTCCACGCCGTCATTATGACGGTACCCCATATATCTATGAGGAATTTCCCTGTTCGCCATCAGGGTCGTACCAGTTAGCAGTGGGTCCTGCGACTGTGCGTGTGAGCTGCTCTTTGTCTGATCTTTCTTACAAAACATGTTCGATATGGGTGACCCTGCAGAGCTTTTGTAATCATTAAGATTCTTAAGCCTACCCACCACGTCAAGGTATCAACTCTCGGATAGGTACACACACACACACACACACACACACACACACACACACACACACACACACACACACACACACACACACACACACACACACACATACACACACACACACACATATATATATATATATATATGTGTGTGTGTATATATATATATATATATATATATACATATATATATATATATATATGTTTATATATATATATATATAATGTTTATAAGTATATATGCTAACAAGAAACACTGGTAACTTTTGTTCAATTAAGCAAGAATTACCCGCTGGGAAAAAGAAACTAAACGAAGCAAAGCGCTTTCGTATATTACAGCTAATGCAAAGTACATGAAAATAAAGCTAATTAGGTAATTAAGTGAGACGCCGGTCCTGCTTAGGAACCCCCTGGACTGACGAAGGGAACGATTTAACCCATTAAACTCCGATGACAAGATGTCTTGTCATTTGGTCAAATAAAACAAAAAATCATAAAACACCAAAATGTTTGATCAAACACCAGAAAAATATGACGTCAGTCCTCCTCGCTTCGCTCGCAGCGAAGCGCGAGCGAAGCGAGGAGGACTGACGTCATATTTTTCTGGTGTTTGATCAAACATTTTGGTGTTTTATGATTTTTTGTTTTATTTGACCAAATGACAAGACATCTTGTCATCGGAGTTTAATGGGTTAAATGTTGGGCTAGGCCTCATTGAGACTGGTGGGGTCGTCCCGAGGTCGTATGAGGCTATTGAACTCTTCCTTCCCATGTACTTTGCATTGGATGTAATATACGAAAGCGCTTTGCTTCGTTTATTTTATCTTTGCCAGTGGTTTTTCTTGCATATGTATATATGTAGCCAATATATGTACGTGTATTTACCTAGTTGTATCTTATGGGAAGAGATTTATGTTCGTAGTCACCCGTCTTTGTATCTTTTGGCATCAATTTTGTTCTTAAATTCTTGTCTAATTTTTGCACTCACTGTTTCCCCATTCAATTTATTCTAGATATCCACTACTCTGTGTGGGAGTCTAATCTTTTTCAGATCTCTTCTATAACTATCATTTTTAAGTTTCTTTCCATGTCCTCTTATTTTTCTTTTATCCCATTTTAGTAAATCATCTCTATCGAGGACTTCCATATCTTTCATAATTCTGTAGATAGTCAGTAGATCCCCTCTTTCTCTTCTTTGTTCCAGAGTTGGTAGTTCAAGTTTGGACAATCATTGTTCGTAGGTCAGTTTGGAGAGTGTTGATGCTATCTTTGACGTTGCTCTTTGAATTTTTTCTAATTTCTTTATATTCTTTTTAGTACTAGGTGTCCATAGTGTCGCAGCAAACTCCAATCTTGGTCTTATCAATGTAACTAATATTTTCTTTGCCATTTCTTCATTCAAGTAGCCAAAGACCACTTTCATTGGTCTTAGCAAATTGACTATTTTGTTATGTTTGTTGCCATGTCATTGCTGATAATTACTCCTAGGTCCCTTTCCGAGTTGACTTTTCTTCCTTTGTACCCATTTTATATTGTCCCGATGTTCTATTTTTACTTTTTCCAAATTCCATTATACTACATTTCTTGATGTTGAAGTTCACACTTTTGACTCCATTTCCAGACTTTATTTAGATCTTTTTGTAGTGATTTACAATCCTCCTCTGTAATTACTCTTTTTAGTGTGTGTATGTATGAATGCATGTGTTACGATAATAATACAGTACCTTCGTAACGATTGTTTGTGAATGTGTTTTGCATGTGCACACCTCTATATGTTACTATTTCTTGCCCTAACTGTCTATAAAGAGGTTTGTTTTTGTTTCGTTTCCTTCTTTTAAACTCCGCCCGCTTCCCTCATCTTCTTTTACCTTGTTTCTCTCAGTATATATAGTTTCTCCTTTCTAACACCTGTTTGTTTCGGAGAATACAAACTCTTCGGTACTCCTTACAATAGGATACTTCGCGTAGCGCAAGATTCCTACCGCTAAACACTGTGTGTTTTTAAAATCCTCACTCCGTGGCTCTGGGCAACGCTTATCCTCAGTAAGGGGCCCTATTGGGGCAAGTGGGCCCTTCCCCTCCACCACAAGTCTCGCACACTATACTCCATTCTCTTCGCGGTAGCCAACGAGTCAACATCTCTCAACAATACCTGCTCCAATTTAGTTTATATACCTCTTATTGGAACGATAGTGAAGTATCCCTTATTGGAACGATAGTAAACCGTTACCTAATCAACGGTTCAGTATTTCCGTTTGTGTTGTGACGAAAATCAGGCAACCGACTTCGATCGTCTCCAGCTGATTTCCAGGACGCTAAGGAGTTCGTCGTCATTACATTTCATCGGTGTTTATCTACGACATCCTGTGCCCTGGGATTTCTTGAGTGCCCTCTTCCTATCCTGTATTATTCCCTTAATCGCCATCGGGTATCCTACCCTTCACTGTAAGTATGGAATCTGGTTCTAGTGTTGTTGTTGTTGTTGTTCAAGCACAAGCGGACCCACATATTTGGTGTATCAAGTGTAGGGGTCTAAAGTGTTCACCTTCATCCCCGTGTGAGACGACGTGCACTCAATGGGATGATAATCAGTGGCCAGTGTACTTTCATGTTCACAAGAAAGCGCATGCAGGGAAAAAGGTGCGCAAGCATAGAAAATGGCTTCCACCTTCACCCCCCAAAAACAAGAGAAGGCAGACTACGACTTCAGAGGAGACGAGTAATTCTCTCCCTCCTCCAAAGCGTTGTAAACAAGAAGGTTGTACAACGTCCACCTCGAGTCAATCTCAGGCCAAGTTATCTTCTATGACGGACATGCTCCTCCGGCCACCTCTTGCCACCGCTCCTGTACGAGATTTTTTTTCCCGGATGCGGTTGCTTGCGGCTTGCCCTCAACCCTTCCCGGAAGCTCGACTCCGAAACGGACAAAGAACCCGGGTTCAAAGAAAAAGAGCGCCTCAGCCTCTTCTTCTACTCAGGAATCCCGAAGTCCACCTAAAACCCATCATAGGAAGAGCCGGATGATCAACGGAGACCTTTCCATGCCCGTTGATCAGGAGAACCAAGGTAAGCCTACGCGTGCGTTACTTGCGGGTAAAACCACCTCGACCAGAAGAGAGAGCCCCCCCTTAGGGTCCCCCGGACCATCCGAACCCAATCGCGACTCTCCAAGCGGGCATTTCCAAGAACTTCTCCCCACTATCTATTCTCTCTACACAATGAAAGAACAAATGATGGATGAACCATGTGAATTCATCCGGGCAACTCAAGAAAATTTCCTGTTGAACTCAGAAGTTCGAAAGGATTCAACACCCAAAAGAGCCCCCCTAGAACATGTTCCAGTTGATCGGAACCCCCCCGAACCGATCAGTGACGAGGATGAAGACGCGGTGTTTCTCGCTGACCGAGCAGACTCCAGCTATGACGACGACGACGTCCACAGCACCTTAGATGAGAGGGCAAGTTACCAAACCTCGCAGGATTCCCAGTCGGAATCCCCGATGGTTGTTAAACCCTCCTTCTCAGAGATCCTCGCTAAAGTTAGGAGAGCTAATCAACTGGACCCTTCACAAGAAGAGGAAGCTACGTTCAAGTCGGAAATTTTCAAGACGGGCAATTCTCAGACAACAAAACCACCTCCAATCCAACTCCCATGGAGTACACAGACTGTAAGAGCCATGAGCCAGGCCTCCGACGCCCTCACAAAAAGGACAACCGAGAAAGCGCGTTGGCTCTCTGTTCCAGTGGAAAATCAAAAACGCTTCTACACCCCATCAGGGACAAACCTCGAAGAAGCCTCGATCCCGGTTAGGTTACCAGAGCTTGTCAAAGCGGACGTGGATTCACTCCTCAGAAGAAACGTCATCCTTTCCGGCAGAGAATCCAGGGACCTCGTTCAGTGCCTGGCTCTGTCCCTCGCGGTGAACTCCTGGCTGGAACGCGTCTTGGCTTCAGTAAGGGAGTTTTTACCCGAGCTGCAACCCCAGGAGGAATGCGACCTCCAGGCTCTATTGGAAAGCTCGAGCAAAGCCCTGAAGCATCAAGCGGCCTGCCTCTCAACGTCTTGGTCCAATATCGAGTCACGCAGGAGAGACACCATCCTAGGGGACCCCAGTGACCCCCCTCCTCAGAGAAATTTATGCTCCGTTGAAGAGGGCCCCCCTTCTAACCCACACGCTGATTCCCCCGGAAATGGTGGATTCGGCAATCACAAGCAAAAACTAACTAAAGCATAACAGAGCCATCGAGAGAGTAGCCGTCCCTACCTCGAGGCCAAAGCCCCCACCCCCCCAACAGCCCCTAGACCCTCTCAGACGCAGAGACAGCCTTTTCATCACTAAGAAAGAAGAAAGGCCACCCCTCCACTCCAAGTCGAAAATGCAGACAGAAAAGCCCCGCCCCTTTCCGAATAGAGAACCTAGGCGCAAACATCATCGAGGCTCCGGACCCCCCCCCCCACACACACACACACAGAAAATTCTAGGAATTCGCCTGCTCGTCCGCAGAAGATAGGGGGTTACCTCTCTCTACTGGAGGGTACGGAAAGAGGCCGGGGTGGAAGACTGGACCCTACAAGTCATCAAGACAGGGTATCGTCTTCCTTTTCACTCTGTCCCAAACCTCTCCTCCTATCCCATCCAAGTCAGCAGCTACCATCCGGACTCGGCTCGCGGGCGGGTCCTAGCGGAGGAAATCTCCGTTCTGCTCCAGAAAGGAGCTTTAGAGGAAGTCTTGACTCCGGACCCAGGGTTCTACTCAAGACTATTCCTAGTAGAAAAGACAACAGGGGAATGGAGACCAGTCATCGATTTGTCTCCACTCAATAAGTTCCTTTCCCTGACGAAGTTCCGAATGGATACCCCAGAGTCCGTAAGGGCGTCTATCAGGGAAGGGGACTTCATGGTGTCACTGGACGTCCAAGATGCCTATTTCCAAATACCAGTACATCCCTCGTCCAGGAAATATTAAAATCGTCCACAAGAGCAACACCTTCCAGTTCACCTGCCTATGTTTCGGACTTTCCACAGCACCCCAAGTCTTCACCAGAGTGTTCAAACTCATTTCAGCGTGGTCCCACTCCAAGGGAATTCGCCTACTCCGTTACCTGGACGATTGGCTGATCCTTGCACATTCCGCCCAGCTATGCCAAGAACACATGAGAATGGTCCTAACCCTTGTCCGAAAATTGGGCACCGTAGTAAACCCGAAGAAGTCAGATTTCTTGCCAAAACAGAGAGTCACGTACCTGGGTATGGTCCTGGACTCATCCCTAATGAAGTCCTTCCCAGTAGAAAAGAGGATCCACAATCTCACTTCTCTGGTCGCACAGGCGCTATCGACCGGGTTCCTGACGGCGAAGCAGTGCCAAATCCTCCTGGGCCATATGGTCTCCGTAGAGAGATTAATCCCCAGGAGCAGACAAAGAATGCGACCGCTACAGTGGCTCCTCAAGTCTCAGTGGTCCCCGCAAGAGGGAGAACCCCTGCAACACATCTCCCTCACCGAAGAAGTCAAGAATTCTCTTCTCTGGTGGAAGGATCCGTGCAACCTGCTCGTGGGGATGCCTCTCGGCCCATCTCCCCCCGAAGTCCTCCTGTTCTCCGATGCCTCCAAGGAGGGCTGGGGAGCCCACCTCAACGACGATCACGTCAGCGGTTCCTGGTCCACAGTCGAGCGGATAGCCCATATAAACTGGCTAGAGTTGAAAGCAGTACTCCTGGCTCTCCGTCACTTCAAGAATCAAGTCTCGGGGAAAGTAGAGGGCATAATGTCGGACAATTCCTCGGTAGTAGCCTACCTGAACAAGCAAGGGGGCACAGTTTCCCAGGACCTACGCCTTCTGACTATGAACATCCTCAATCTAGCCGAGAATCTCCAAGTGTCACTCAAAGCTCGCTACATCCCAGGGAAGAAGAATGTCTGGGCGGACCACCTCAGCAGGAGGAGTCAGATAATCAGCACAGAATGGTCCCTCCATCAAGAAGTAGCGAGCTTCATCCTCAACAAATGGGGCTCCCCTCTGGTGGACCTTTTCGCCACCAGATGGAATCACAAACTCCCAATATATTTCAGCCCTCTCCCGGATCCTCTGGCAGCAGGAGAAGACGCTCTTCTGCAAAATTGAGACAACCTAGACACCTACGCTTTCCCACCGTTTCCCTTTCTCCAGAAGGTGCTCCAGAGAGCAAGACACGTATCCAACCTTCGGATGACTTTGATCGCTCCTTGGAGGCCAGAAGCCCCATGGTTTCCAGACGCCCTCGATCTAGCAGTAGAAGAGCCCCTGGCCCTTCAGGGAAGACCAGACCTTCTACATCAACCTATCAACGGGGCTTGGCACAAGAACCCTTCAGCACTCAATCTTCATGCGTTCAGACTATGGTCCGGATCCTCCTAAAGAAGAGTTTTCCCAGAGAGGTGGCGGAAGACATGTCCACTCCTATTCGCTCTTCCTCAGCTAACCTTTATCAAGGGAAATGGAATGCCTTTGCAGAATGGTGCCACTCCAGGAAAATAGTCCCGGATCAAGCCACCATTCCTGAGATCGCCTCCTTCTTCCACTTCCTCAGGAAGTCCAAGAAGATCTCCCTCTCGGCAGTGCAAGGCTATAGGGCAGCGCTAAATCAGGTGTTTTCTTTGAAGGGAATGGACCTAGCCCTTTCACCAGAAATTTCCATGCTCTTCAGGTACTTCAAAAGATCGTGCCCCCCCCCCCCCCAAGAAATCAGTTCTCCGTGGGATGTGACATTAGTCCTGAACTCTCTGAGGGGTCCCCCTTACGAACCCCTCCGAGATGCACATCTGATGGACCTCACCTTGAAGACAGTTTTTCTTCTAGCCCTGGCATCTTCCAAAAGAGTAGGGGAGTTACACGCCATCTCTTATAGAGTCGCCCATTCAAAAGGATGGAAAGAGGACTCCTTCACTTTCATGCCTCAATTCATTGCCAAAAACCAAGATCCTGCCAAATCCGACCCTAGATTCTGGTCCTTTAGTGTTCCCTCCTTAGACGAATT
This sequence comes from Oratosquilla oratoria, assembly GCF_046742065.1. Taxonomy (NCBI): domain Eukaryota; kingdom Metazoa; phylum Arthropoda; class Malacostraca; order Stomatopoda; family Squillidae; genus Oratosquilla; species Oratosquilla oratoria. The sequence continues at coordinate 21,235,506 of NC_134788.1, read as the reverse complement.
TGTAGGGGGAGAACACACGGAAACAGTACTATGCCCGGTACGAGCCATCCGGACCTACCTCAAGAGAACTGAACATCTTTGACCAGAATTAAAGAGGTTGTTCGTCTCTACTAAAGGTAAGCCGAAGCCCATAACTAAGAATTCAATTTCTTACTGGATCAAGGAAGTCATCCGCAGAGCCTACGAAATGAACCACACAGATGGCCCTAAAGTGAAATCCCATGACCTGAGGGCAGTGAGGACCTCCCTAGTCTTCAGAAAGAATCTGTCAGTCAACCAGGTTCTTCAAGCAGGTATATGGAAGAGCCAGAATACGTTCACTTCCTTTTACCTCAAAGAAGTTATGTGGGAATCTTTAGGGAACTTCTCTTTGGGCCCCATAGTGGCCGCCCAAGAAGTCCTGAAATGATATACCCCTCCCCATTAGCACACAGCCGACCCTGACAACTCATCCAGGTTCTGGCTCGGCAAACACGGTGATAACTTTCCAAAGTCCTTCTCATACTCCTACATTCCCTTACCTCACCCGAGGGCTCTCAAGCATTCCAAGGGAATCAATTCAAGCCCTTCAGTGGTGCAAAAGTGAGTATAACCTGTCTGTCTCCACTCTTGGGAACAGGAATGGGTGCACTTCAAAGTTTAGGGGAATGTATAGGGGTCTGGTCAACGTAGTCTTAGCACACTCAAATTTCCTTACGAAGGTTTTCCAGGCTAGATAACAACTGCCTTCCCTCCTAAGTCCGAGTCTCCTATTGTAAGGAGTACCGAAGAGTTTGTATTCTTTGGAACAAATGTAATTTTCACAGGAAAATTAATTTTTCCCTGATACAAACCCAGCGGCGGCGCCAGGAATTTTTAGTTGGGGAGGCTAAGGGGGGGCTGAGCAAATTTTTGGGGTGGCTTATAGTACTATAATTTCCGCGTTAGCGACAATCCAAAAGGCGTAGTCCAAGGTCCCGCATGGGTTCAAACGGGACGGCCTAGGGTGAGTAGGGTCCTTGGTGGGGTCCACGGTCACCGCCCTGACGGGAGCTCTGCTAGGATTTTTTGTTTGGAGCTGAGGAGGGACTCGACATGTTCACGAGGGGGTGGTCTCAGAAAATAAACTCAGATGATGATCATTCACGAACATCTGAACATAGGAGGCATACCATGCTGTTTTGATCCCGGTAAAAAAGTTGATTTTCTAACCTCACTTATCTATTGTTCGAGTGAGGTATATCGAGTTTCCAAACCCACTGCTGGAGGTCTATTATTTTCACTTCACCGAGCTGCTATTCCACTTAGGTTGCAAAATATTACACGGTACTTTGGACATGATTGTAATCAAAACCCCCTCTACATGCTCTGCATGCTGTGACTAGGGTTTCTTGAGCTGGATTAAATGTCTATGAATAGGGTACTATTGTCTGTCAATCATCAAATTGTGTAATTAGGCAAGGAAGGAAATCAAGTGTATATTTTTACCGTGACCATTCATCATGCAGTACATGCCATAGGAAATTCAGGGCCAATGTGGAAATTCAAAAGCTTCTTATATAGTATTGTGGACCCTGGCATCTGATCACACTTTTAACCCATGTAGCATATACGTCTGTGTAAATTGCTTCATGAAACATTACTTGAAGTAGGCTATATTTCTTCAGTTGTCGAATAAACAAAAATTGAAATAAAAACAAAAAGGTTTTACGGTTTGTAAAACATTCATATGAATGAATTAAGTTTATATATAGCTGAACAAACACTTTTGAAACATAAGCACTTCCCTAGAAACTATTTACATATTTCGATAACAAAAATGTAATCCTCTTGTTCAACTTATTTGCAAGTTGTTCCTTAAGAATAGTCTTAAAAACAGATACAAATACATGTTTTCTTCATTCGGTGTCCTTCATATGAAAAAGCCAGTAAATCCTTGATGTTTTGACATTTCATGGATTTCAACCATAAACAGATAAAGTTAAAAAAAAAAAGAGAGAAACTCACGATGATGTATCTAAGGAAATACATCGTTCCACCTACTTTAAAATGATACGCCTATTCCTATGGTTGGCAGCAAATGCATCGATAATCATATCCCTGTCTAACATCTTTGCTCTTTGGGAACTGATGTTTAATACTCCAAGATTACTGGTACGCTTGTCACTGCTACTGTTACGCAAGTAGGTTTTCATTTGCTTTAGGCACGAAAAGCTTCTTTCACATGATGCTGAGTTAACTGGAAGAGTAACACTAATTCGCACTGGCTTATACAAATCTATGAATGTATCTTTCTACGGTTGGAGCATGATGGCAAGTTGCATAGGTGTGTCCACTTCCATTCCCTGCTCCTGCTTTCTGGCAATCAACCTTCTCAGTTGGTGCAGCTCTACGGATAGATCTTTGTCATCCACCCCGTAATTTGCAGCCATTCCTGATAGCTTTTCCTTGTTCAAAAAGGTTGGATGATTGGAGTTGAGGACAGATACTCCAATAAGTACCTGACATGCATCGCCGTAAAACCTTCGTCTCAACTCACAGAGAAACTTGTCTATCACGGAGTAGTAAATCTGTCTCTTGGTAACATCGGAGTCATTCGAATCATCATCTTATCCTATGCCGAATATTATGACAAACTCATCCAAGTATTGAGGGGCTGCCCTTTGCTTCTGGCGTGCAAGTTGTCTGCGAATCCCTACAGTCTGGCACAATTCTTCAGCATGATTTCGCAGTTGCTCCCAGCTCTCTTCGTTTCTAATCTCTGTGATACTAGACATCACTGCTTCAACCAAAGCAACTGCTGATGCAAGCTGGAGATCGGGGGACTGGAGATGATCTGACAAGGTTTTCGTCAAATGCAGCAAACTCTCCATGAACACCAGATTCGTCACAAAATGGTGATCCAGAAGGGCAGTGAGTGACCTTGCTCCACTGGCCCTATCCACATTTTTCCCCTTCCATTAGATGTTTTAGGGTTGCAACGATGGCAGGCAAGGTCCTCTTAACAGCTTAGCAGGCTGAGTGCTGGCATGCCCCTCTGGTGTCCGATAACCGTTTGAGCTCTATATGTGGTCTTTCTGGGTTCAGCACCTTTTGGAATTTTAGAAATTCCTGATGCACCACCGACGAGGAGAAAAAGTTGTACAGTGATTGGATTGTGACAAAAAACTCAGAGATTGACTTTATATTGTTTACGCAGTCAACTAAAACGAGGTTTAGCCTATGATCATAGCAGTGGATGTATACAGCCTGTGAAACATCTCTTCTGAATCTTTATTGGACCCCATTGGTGCAACCCGACATAACTGCCGCTCCATCATAGCACTGGCCGACACAGGTATTGTGGTCAATTTTACATTTGGCTTAAGTTTCTTTTATCTTCTGGAGTAACGATTCTGCATCAAGGCCTTCAGCTGGTGTGAAATCCAAGAATTCTTCATGAAGTTCCTGATCATGGAGATACCTCACAGCAATAGAGATCTGCTCCTTCTTCGCTATATCCTTCGTTTCGTCCACCATGATGGCAAAGTGCACTGCTTGTTTCACCTCATCACTTATCTCCTTTCTGATCACACCTGCCATTATTTCAAATAATTCATTCTGTATATCGTGGTGAGTATATTTTGCACTCCCCGGACCGTTAACTTTTTTTGCAACTGTATGATCATATTTGGCTAGCACATTAAGTAATTCCAAAAAGTTTCCTCGATTGTCAGATTCAACCCCTTCTCTGTGCCTTCTCTGGGCAATATTTTGACATGCTGTATAGAGAAGTACATCAATAATTGCTCTAATATACCGCCGATTTTCCACCACTGTCTTGGCATGTCCGGCATCAGTGGCTTGATAAATTGTTGTCCCTGTAACTTTCTGCAATTTGAATTCTACCTAAGCTTGCATCGCAAATTCATGATAAGCTGAAGTATCAAATTCTTGAATCCGTTGTGGGTGAATGATTGTTCAGCTCGACCAAGATGGGAAGTTGTAAAATGACGACACGCAAAACAGTAAGCTGCATCTTTGACCACGGAATATTCAAGCCAAGAATATTGTTGGTGCCATCTTTTATCGAATGATCTTGTCTGAACCACCTTGCATGTGTGAAGGATATTTCTTCAAATCAGGAGAGGTAGGCCCACTATCTGGCAGCAGGCTGATGTCGTTTGGCCCTGGAGGACGTCTTGTGTTTTTTTTTGGGTACTGTCATCATCCACCTTCTCTTCCAACTCCGGATTTTCAGTAGAACTAGAAGTACATGGTTCTTGACCGTCGTCATTAACTCGTTGTCTCTTGTGGGAAATAAGGAAGCGATCCATGACCTATACAGAAAAATAGAACACATGATCAAAAATGGGGGTGGGACGAATTCTTCTTTAAGTACTATAGGACCTGAGAGCAATTAACAAAAGACGCCCTTGATCTGACCATAGCATGACTTAATGTCTGTGTCAACTTGGACGCAACTGTGCGATCAAAGGGGGGAGAGAAAGTACGTGCATGGCCGACGACTTACACGTGAACAATTCGTGATACGTGACAATACGATCCATTCATATTGGCACCATCTCAAATATGACAGAAAAAAATCAACGTGGGTAGAGGATAAGAATGAATGCGAAGAAAAGTTTAAGAAGAGTTAAGAACAGAGTGCGACAGAGGTCAAATGTAATATAACTTGGGTGCGTCGAATTTATATATATATATATATATATATATATATATATATATATATATGTATATTATATATATATGTATATACACACACATACATATATATATATATGTATATATATATGTATATATATACTGTATATACATATACATACATACATACATACATACATATATATATATATATATATATATATATATATATATAATATATATATATATGAGGCCCCGCATGGAGAAGTGTTCCATGCGACACAATGGCCGGTTTTGAGTTACGCACATATAACACTATTTTGGCCCTTCTACTTCAATCCGAGCATGTCGGAAAGGACAAAACGTGACCTGCAATATGGTAGAAACGCTCCTAAAACAAAGTGGTAAAACCTCACGCTCACTCGGCCGGCGCAAAATAGTGTTATATGTGCGTAACTCAAAAACCGGCCATTGTGTCGCATGGGACACTTCTCCATGCGGAGCCTTATATATAAAGTCCACTACAATAATGTATTATAACCTATTATAATGTATTTTTATATTATCGATATTAAAGCAATGATTGGTATTAACTAAAAATATTTATTAGCATAATCATTAATACAGTGTAGTTTTGTAGTTTGAAATTATTTTCAAATGGTCTCTTCTACTCCAGCAGTAAACATTCACCGACCCCCTGATTATTCATCGACCCCCATTCGACCCCCTGGCTATTCATCAACCATTTGGATGTTCCGATCGACCTTTGCAGGGTCGATATCGACCACTTTGAGAACCCCTGGTCCATATACTTTGGGAATACTATTGTCGCCTGGCCACGCCCTGATTCGTTGCATAGTCTATCTCAGATAGGCTATGCATATATATGTCAGACATTACAGATAGGCTATCTGTAATGTGTGACATTTCTACAACGGGTTACAGGTGATTTGAGGCGTGGGTCATATATTATGAAAGTATTTGAACTTGCATAGCGCCGTAATAATACACATATATTGTCCTCATTTCAGATGGGGAGGGGGTTAATGGTAGGGCTAGCGCTGATGGCTGACAAATTTTAGCTCTGGCCATTAAAAAATCCACTTAATAAAATTAGCTTAATGAGTGTTTTAAATTTTCAATTTGCTCATTTCAGTTGGGGGGGGGCTAATGGGGGAGCTGATCACTTTTTGGGGGAGGATAAAGCCCCCCCAAGTCCCCCCTTGGCGCCGCCGCTGCTTCTTTCATCTCACATTGTTGACTGACGCGTTGAGACTTGCCCGGCGTTGATGTAGATCCGCCCTTGTTGCACGGAGTCGTGCGCCCGCTGGATGCTCTACAAAAATTAATATTCCAGAGGCAAACTTAACATCCTTATTAAAAAAATATAACAAAAAATAATTGAAATATATTTTGCCAGGGAAGGGGAAATAACATATGTCAAACATCCTGAGAAACAGAAGAAAATGAATATAATTCCGGTGACTATGGCTGTCGTCCCCATTTCTCTTGCCATCCACCTTAAACGTCGACATTTTAGCACTTTTATGCTTGGGGATAAATATCCACTCAGAAAAGAATGCTAATCATTTTTATTTTCAATAAAATCGCCCTTTTTCGTTAGATAATTTATATATGAGAGAGAAAACCAAATGGTCGGTGGACAGCTTCAAACATGCACTGGACAGGTTTCTGCGAAAGGTGCCAGACGAGCCTCCAGTGCCAGGCTACACCGCCATCAGAAGGTTTTCTTCAAACTCAATACCAGACCAACTGGCCCTCTCGAGGAGGGACAACAGGACTGGCAGCAGCGGTGGTCAACTACGGCTGTGAGGATCGAACCTTGGAATTTCACTCTAAGTAAACTAAGTGAAATATTTCTAGTACCGTAAGGATTATAAGTAAAACAAGAAATAATGATAATAAGAATTATAATGGGAACAATAAATATAATAGTAATAACAATAACAATAATTGCTCAAATTGATAATAATAGTGATGACAAGAACAATGATGATGATTGATAATGATGATGATGATAATAATATATGATGACAGAGACGACGATGATAATGATAAATGATGACGGAGACAATGATGATGATGATGATAATAATGATAATAATAATAATAATAATAATAAGAAGAAGAAGAAGAAGAAGAAGAAGAATGATGATGATGACGATAATAATAACAAAACAACATCAACAATAACAATAATGATACTAAGTTAAAAAAAAAAAAATGTCGATAAAATGCTTCTTGGCTGGTCTCCTTGACGATGGAGCCCAGGATGGTTGGGAACCTGGTGGAGAACGAAAACGTAGGGTGTCACACGGTCAAACCCGGTTTGACAAACGGTTTCTCAAACATGTTTGACAAACACCTCATTCACACGGTCAAACACCGTTTGTCAAACGTTTGACAACCAAATACCCAGTCCACACGGTCAAATCCGGTTTGTCAAACACGTTTGACAAATACCCACATTCACACGGTCAAACCCGTTTGACAAACCGTTTGACCATGCATATGGTCTTTGATGTAACGTGTGTAACGGATGCTGATGTGTTAGTGTAACGGATGCTGGTGGAGGAGGAGGAGGAGGAGGAGGAGGAGGCCGTGACTGTGGGTTGCATTCATTCCAAGTGTTTCTATACAAAGACGTAGATAGAGGTTCACCCGACTCGTGGTTTCAGTCGCTGTACTACATTCTTGCCCGTTCCTATCTCTTTCTATGTCCTATTCATACATACATACATACATACATACATACATACATACATACATACATATATATATATATATATATATATATATATATGTATATATATATATACACACTAAACATCCATACACATCCACCTACCAACTATACCCTTATTGTACCTCTCATATATTCTAATCTACAATAAAATAAAAATTCTACCTAGCAAGAAAGGCTCAGAATTAAAAAAAAAAAATCTTCAAAATACTGTACATCAAAGGAGAAGTAAACAAACGCATCGAATGATAGAATTGGTTGAAAGAATCACCCGATTCCAAAAGATTAATTCACTCACTTATGTAAAAGTTTCTGAAGGAGGCTAAATAATTTAATTATCATATTAATAAGCCACTCTAACTCTTTCAAGTGCTTACTAAGTTCAGGAGCATCGTATACTTAACGGGTAACGAACACTTAGGATAGTCTGGGACTAGATAAACACTGACGACAGAACGTCGAATGGTCAGACACGACGTACGGTCGAATGCGACATAATGTCGAAATATACATTTCACTGATTATTCGGTCATGTGTGCCTTTAATATTAGTGGCATTTGATTGACCATGACTATAAGAGGTTGTTTGAAGTTGGGTATTGTTTTAAAGAAAATCTTACTCGGCAATAAAGACCGATATTTCCCAAATTTCTCGACCCATCATGGAAGGCTCTTGAGATGTCGGAAGTGGGGAACAAAAGCCAAAGCAGGGAGGCGTCTGAGTCTCTGTGCAAAACCGCAGTCGTTCACATGCGTTTCACGCAAACTCAAATCCGCAAACCTTTCTCCAGTGCGCTTGAGCAAAGTGAAAAAAAGAAACAGGCTTCGACCCTCTGCACAAACAGGATATCCTTTGCAACTTCCATCGCAGTGCGTTCAAAGTCACTTCTGTAAATATTGACTCTGAGATCCAGATCGCGTTGTGATGCAGCTTCTTGGATTGCTGAGAAGATACGACAATAAGCGTCTTTGGTGTTCCTGGTTGTCAACACGAAAAGGAGAAGCGGCATTTGCATGCAGGGTGTAGATATATGCATATACTGTATATATATGCATACATATATGCACACACACACACACACACACACACACACACACACACACACACACATATATATATATATATATATATATATATATATATATATATATATATATATATATATATATTTGAATAATTCGCTAGTGGACAGCGACATCAATCATACAATCCATGACCGTCGCGCAGAGGATTCGAACCACTGCCTATAGACCCAAGAGAGTCCACAGCACCCGCCTTTGACCACACGACCACAGACGATCTAAAAGTGTACTAACTCGTAATCTAACTGATTACCGAGATTGGGGAGGTTGCTAACTGGGGTTATATGGGTGGCAGTTAGCAACCTCCCCAATCTCGGTAATCAGTTAGATTACGAGTTAGTACACTTTTAGATCGTCTGTGGTCGTGTGGTCAAAGGCGGGTGCTGTGGACTCTCTTGGGTCTATAGGCAGTGGTTCGAATCCTCTGCGCGACGGTCATAGATTGTATATGTATATATATATATATATATATATATATATATATATATACGTATGTATATATATATGTATATATATTGCTGATAACCACAAAGAAAACCGGAAAAGAATAACTCCCAAGCGCTTTCACAAAAGCTTATCTCCCACTTTTCTTCATTTCCTTTAACCTTCTCCAATCCCCAACTCATTACCCTTGCATTCACCTCTCGCACCACCCCCATCTATGTATAAGTTGATCAATCAGTGTGACATGACACATCTCTGATGAAGTCCTACCTCTACCTCAAACCACTCTCTCTCCTTTTCTAATCCTAACACAAGCTCTTGACTACTCTTAACAGCTTTCCTCCTATCCCACATATCTGCAATACCTCCCACAGTGCCTTCTTGTCTACCCTGTCAAAAGCCTTTTCCAGATCCATAAAAACCCAAAAAACATCCTTCCATTTTCCTATAGCTTTCTCACATATCTGTCTTACCACAAAGATCTGATCTACACAACCTCTACCTGTCCTAAACCTACACTGTTCCTCACCAATTACTCCCTCTGTTCCTCTCCTAATCCTCTCAATCAAGACCCTCCCATAAGCCTACCCAACTACATTTAATAAGCTAATCCCTCTGAAACTACTAAACTCACACATGTTCCCTTTTCTCTTGTAGATTGGAACTATACAGGTACTCCTCCAGTCTTCCGGCACTCTACCCTCTCTCCAACAAACATTAAATAACCTCACCAGCCAGTCCACCATCACTATACCTCTTTTTTTTTCAGACATTCTGCATGACATCCATCCAACCCAGGTGCCTTACCTGCTTTCATCATCTTAACAACTGCCTTGACTTCATAATTCCTTATTTCTCCTCCATTTTCCTCATCACGGTAATTTTCGTAGTGCTTCCCACTGCAACTACCTTTTCCTCCCTATCCTCCTTCACATTTAGCAACTCCCTAAAATACTCTGCCCACCTTCCTCTCACTGCCTTTTCTTCCATTATCATTTCTCCCTGTTTCTTCTCTTCTACAGCATTCTTTGTTTCCTCACCCCACCACTCACTACCCTTCCTTCTTTTTCCTCCCGCCCTCCTTGTTCCACACACAATCTTTGCACACCTTATGACTCCCTCCTTGAACCATCCCCATTCCTCCTCCACTCCTAGTTCTACTCTATCCTTCACTCCCTCACACTCCTCTCTCAGCTTCTTCTTATAATCCTTCTCCTTTCCTTTCTTATTTAAGCAGTTCACTCCACGTACCTCCCAACCTTCTGCCATTTTCCTCTTTCTCCACCTATTCTACACTCAACTTACCTTCCACCAAAAAAATATCTGATATTCCTCCACTCTCTCCCCTTAGAGCATGTACATACTTAACCCATTAAACTCCGATGACAAGATGTCTTGTCATTTGGTCAAATAAAACAAAAAATCATAAAACACCAAAATGTTTGATCAAACACCAGAAAAATATGACGTCAATCCTCGCTTCGCTCGCAGCGAAGCGAGGACTGACGTCATATTTTTCTGGTGTTTGATCAAACATTTTGGTGTTTTATGATTTTTTGTTTTATTTGACCAAATGACAAGACATCTTGTCATCGGAGTTGAATGGGTTAATTTACATCAGAATGTTTCATAAATAGCATCATTCTCCATAACCTAACCCAAAAGTAGTCTTATTTTGTCTTAGTGGTTTAAGAGTAAGATTGCCATGGATACAAATCAGTTTTCAGGATGAAACAAATGTAATTCATTTTAAGTGACTTTTGACTGAATAACCAGAACTCAACTAGCCACTATCACTGTGCTCCTTTTTTGGTAGTTGATAGAACCAGAGTGGGGGAGGGGTGAGTCTAACCTAACCTAGGAATAGGTAGGGATGGGTAAATTTTGGTTGACTAGATTATTTTTTTCTTGCTCTTAAGATGGTAAAATATTTTGTTTAGATATATTTGTGGGCTTCTGGTACAATTTCTGCCAAAATAACATGTTTACTCACTGATTCTGTGTGTGTGTGGGGGGGGGGGATTGAAGGTGTTCCCTGACAAATGGAAACCAATAAACGATTCACAAGAATTCTAAACACTATTTCTGATTTGGGTGGTTGTATACCTCTGTGAATTTTTTTTTTCTTTTCTTACCAAGATTTCTTATTTCCAGTTATGTATGCCATTGTGTCCTTCATCATACTCTGGTTTTATTATCATCATTATTAATATCACTATTATTATCACTATTATTTTTTGTGACTTCTTTCTCTCTAATGTTTATTCACCCACTCCTGTAGTTTCTTATTTCTCTATTCATTTTCACTTTATTTGTCAGTTTTTTCCAATTTCTGTGCTCCATTGTAATTTATTTTGTTCAATCATCCATTTTCTTCTTCTTCCTTGAAGCTCCTTTGGTATGAGTTGTTTGTTCTCTTACCTTGCTGCACTTTGATCAATGGCTCAATGTATTTCTTTATTTTCATCATATTCCTAAAATATTAGCAATAATATACTTTGTATCAGAATGTTCTACAAATAGCATCATGCATCATAATCTGAAAACTTAAATCTTATGTTGATTTACGAGTAAGAGTACTACAAGGCACAAAGATTGATGCAAATTACTTATAACTCATTTATTAAAGTGGCTGTTTTCACTGAATAACTAATTTTAACAATATCTTCCAACCATGCACATTGTATTATTTCATGGAAAGGATGGGTCAATCACCTATCCTAGGTGTAAGTAGGGACAGGTTTGGATAGATTCACTAGAAGTAATTTACCGTACTTCTCACTCAAGGATGTTAAAAATCAACAAATCAACAAAATAATAAAGAAAATAAGCTTCTAGTGGTATTTCTGAGGAATGTTACTTGTTTTCCTAGCAACCTGGAGGTTAGCGAAGAGTTGAGGTTACTGTATAATGGAAAACAAATAATTTGCTATATAAATAAATGTCAGATTCTCATGATTCTCTCAAATGTTGATTTATGACAAAGATTTCTTATTTTCAATTATGCTAATGTATCCTACATTATACACTGATCTCTTTTGCTCATGGTCTCCGTCTTTCTACAGTATTCAACCACTCATTTTCCTTATTATTTCCTGATTAATTTTACAGTTGCAGTCTCTTTATTTTTTCTTCCCATTTTCTGCACCTCATAATTTTTAGTATTAGCTGAACCTTGAATTTCTTCTCCCATTAAGATTCTTAAAGAAGCTTAATAGTAGAAGTTCTTTATTCCCTTCCCCTACTATATTTTGGTTATTGCCGCACTATTTTTATATGATCATGCTACTCCTATTACATGCTCTCAGAAAGATGTCAAACTTATTATACATTTTCTTTCAGGTCGAGAGGTAAACATCAATTTTTCCTTGGAAAAGGTATCAGAAGATTCCGTATATTCATCATATAATAAAGAGAATCCTGTGTGGCATCTGAGACACTCAAATCTTTCAAGCCATCTTAAATATCATGGGGTAACCCACACTGTAGAGACACCTTTTGAAAGTTACCTGTTTGATGCAACTTTCTCAAGAAAGAGTGCTCTCAAATGACATGTAAAGACTGGAGAGAAGCCTTTCAAGTGTGACCATTGTGATGCAGCTTTTTCACTAAATATTGTTTCAAATGACACATGATGACCCACACTGGAGAGAAGCCTTTCAAGTGTGACCTGTGTGATGCAGCTTTCTCAGGAAAGAGTGCTCTCAAATATCATGTGATGACCCACACTGGAGAGAAGCCATTCAAGTGTGACCTGTGTGATGCAGCTTTCTCAGGAAAGAGTGGTCTCAAATATCATGTGATGACCCACACTGGCGAGAAGCCTTTCAAGTGTGACCTGTGCGATGCAGTTTTCTCAAAAAAGAGTAATCTTATACATCACATGAGGACCCACACCGGAGAGAAGCCTTTCAAGTGTGACCTGTGCAATGCAGCTTTCTCAGGAAATAGTGCTCTCAAACATCACGTGATGATTCACACTGGAGAGAAGCCTTTCAAGTGTGACCTGTGCGATGCAACTTTCGTAAGAAAGCATACTCTCAAACATCATGTGATGACCCACACTGGAGAGAAGCCTTTCAAGTGTGACCTGTGTGATGCCGCTTTTTCAAGAAAGGGTGTTCTTAAATATCATATGATAACCCATACTGGAAAGAAACCTTTCAAGTGTGACCTGTGCGATGCAGCTCTTTCAAAAAAGAGTGCTCTCAAAAATCATGTGATGACCCATACTGGAGAGAAGTCTTTCCAATGTGACCTGTGTGATAAGGCTTTCTCACACAGGAGTCATCTCGAACAACATATGGTGACCCACACCAGCAGAGAGAAGCATTTCTAATGTGACCTGTGTGATACAACTTTCTCACAAAAGAATTTTCCCAAACACATGATGACCCACTGTGGAGAGAAGCCCTTCAAATGTGAACTGTGTGATGCAACTTTCTCAAGAAAGAGTATTCCTTAATATCACATGATGAGCCACACCAGAGTGAAGCCTTTCAAGTGTGACCTATGCAATGCAGCTGTCTCAAGAAATTATGCTCTCAAATATCACATGTTGTCACACACTGGAGAGAAGCCTTTCTCAAGAAAGAATAATCTCAAATAACACGGGATGAACCACAGTGGAAAGCCTCTTCAAGTGTGACTTGTGAGACTATCTCAGAAAAAGAAAAGAAAATTCTTTTCAGCCTTTTCATTAAGGACTTATTTCAAATGTCACATTCACACATCCTCACAGAAGGTTGATCTCATATATTGTGTGATGACCCAAGTTTGTGAGAGGCCTGTCCAGTGTGACTTGAGTGATTTAACTATGAATATACGTTCAGCTATTAAGCATTGATCTGCTATTGTAGACCTGTTTGAGTCATCAGACATGTATACTAGTTGTAAATTTTGGTTGACTCAGTTGTGCAGTTATTTGAATGACCTTTGCTTGTTGTGTAATTGCATTTTTGCTGGTTCTTAATGATAGTCTTGGGTGTTCCATTAATTGCTCGAATATTCTTGTAATTATGGAAAACCATTGAGAATGTTAGAGTGGCATGACGAATACAGTTCTGTATACCTTGGCATTGTGCAAAGTTGTCTGGTGCATATGCCATTGTTACTTGTAATTTGTTACTGTCAATAATAAATATAACTACGATGATATATTCAGTAAAATTTATTGAATCCCTGGAAATATAACTAACGCCCACAGTTTAATGAAGTCTTTTTAAGAGTGATATCAGATGGCACATGATGGCTTGCTCATTGTTGAGTAAATCCAAGATGTTAGCTGAATGGATTGGTTTTAATTATTTAAACCAAGAAAAATTTCAGTGTCTAGTAGTATTGATTGATTGTACTTGTTCTTTTGTACCTCCTGAGAGAGAATTTCATGGTCACATCATTTCTGAAATGTATGACGATACCTCCATGACTTTTAGTATGAAATGTAGTTATATATCGACATTTCTGCATGTAACATATTCTTTTTTGAGTCTATGTTAGGGCAAATATGTTGAAGTTTCCTCGATGGTGAGGTTTTTCAGGAAAGACGCTTTAATGTGGTTATTGTTAATTATCATTTATTTACTAGTAATTTATATATTGTACATTATGTATATATTCTGTTTGTCTGTTTTGAAATAGATTTAAAATTTTGTAATTTTCCTTTGTTGTTTTGCTTGCCTGGTTTTTATTATTATTATTATTATTATTACCTGTCTGGGGTATTGGCTGCTTGTTATTGTGGCAAAGTAGCATGCAGTTCATACTTTAGGGTCCATATGGGGTGCCCCTATGGACCAGAGCCACACATCATTTTGTCTATGATAGAGGAAAACTCTGTTCATAGAGAAATGATGACACTTTTATACTACGACTGTCCCTCCGTTATGCTGTCCCCCAACCCCTTGCTGCTGTCCTGTACCATTTCTCTGAGTATTCTTTTTCTGTGGTGGGGGATAAGAATACTGCCACCAAGTATTGCCACTTGGATCGTAAGAGGCGAGAAAAAAAGGGACGGGGATTGGGACTAGGCATCCTTCTCCTTGTAGCCCCACAGGGGACATTCCTAAAAGAAAAAGTAAAGGCATAAGAGGGTCTGGGAGTTTTGCGACCAGCACCCTAAGGTTTGGGTCTTTTAATGTGCGTGGATGTGGTACAGATGGGAGTAAAAGGGAAGAGATAGGTAGTATGTTTGTGAGAAGAAAGATGGATGTGTTGGCTTTGAGTGAAACTAAGTTGAAAGGGAAGGGTGAGTGTAAGTTTGGGAGTGTAAGTGGGAGGTTATCAGGAGGGAAGGGGTGGCTATACTAGTAAGTGAAGAGATAGGTAAACGGGTAGTGGAGTGGAAGGAGGTTTCCTCATGGATAATGTGGATAAAGGTGAAACTGGGAAAGGAGATGTGGGTCTTTGTAAGTGCATATGGGCCTGGCAGTGAGAAGATTGTAGAAGAAAGGGACCTTTTGGATAGATTTAAATGAGTGCATAGAGGGTTTAGGAAGAAATGTCAATGTAATAGTACTGGGAGACCTTAATGCTAGGGTAGGAAATGGTCCAATTGATGGAGTGGTTGGGAAATGTGGAGTTCCAGGAAAGAATCGTAGTGGAGAGATCAATGGTGGAAATGTGTCTAGAAAGAGAGTTGATGATAGCAAATACAGTGTTTCGGAAGAAAGTCAAGCATAAGTACACATGGGAGAGGGTGGTGGATGGAAAGGTGGTAGATAGAGCATTAATGGATTATGTAGTGGTAAATAGGATTATGATAGGAAGCGTTAAGGATGTACATGTGCTAAGGGGAGAGGGTGGGGGAATATCAGATCATTTTTTGGTGGAAGGTAAGTTGAGAGTGGAGGAGGATAGATGGAGAAAGAGGAAAGGGACAAAAGGTAGGAAGGTTCTTAGAGTGAATTCTTTGAATGAAAAGGAGAAGGAGTACAAGGAGCTGAAGGAGGAGGAGTGAAAGATAGAGTAGAGCTAGGTGTGGAGGAGGAATGGGGATAGTTCAAGGAGGGAGTCACAAAGTGTGCAAGGATGGTATGAGGAACAAGGAGGACAGGAGGAAATAGAAGGAAGGGTAGTGAATGATGGGATGAGGAAACAAAGAAGAGAAGAAGCAAGCTTTCACAGGTTGGTTACAAAATAGGACGAGGGAGTCATATGAGAGGTACAAAGAAAAGAGAAGAGAAGTAAAGCAAAAGCTAAAGGAGGCAAAGAGGAGAGCAGATAGGAAATGGGGTAAGAGTATGACAGAAAATTTAGAAAGTAATAAAAAGATGTTTTGGAAAGAAATTAAGAGAGGAAGAGAATGGCAAATCAAGTAGAGAAGAAAAGGTAAAAGGTGCAGATGGAGAGATGATAATGGAGGAGAAGGCAGTGAGAGGAAGGTGGGCAGAGTATTTCAGGGAGATGCTAAATGTGAAGGAGGATAGGGAGGGAAAGGTAGTTGCAGTGGGAAATGCGAAGAAAATGACCGTGACGAGTGAGGAAAATGGAGGAGAAACAAGGAAGGATGAAGTGAAGGCAGTTGTTAAGATGGTGAAAGCAGGTAAGGCACCTGGTCTAGATGGATGCCATGTAGAATGTCTTAAAAAAAAAGGAGGTACAGTGATGATGGACTGGCTGGTGAGGTTATTTAATGTTTGTTGGAGAGAAGGTAGAGTGCCGGAGGACTGGAGGAGTGCCTGTATAGTCCGAAAAATACGGTAGTTCCACTTTACAAGGGAAAAGGGGACAAGTGTGAATGTAGTAGTTTCAGAGGGATATGCTTGTTGAGTGTAGTTGGGAAGGCTTATGGGAGGATCTTGATTGAGAGGATTAGGAGAGGAACAGAGGAAGTAATTGGTGAGGAACAATGTGGATTTAGGAGGGTAGAGGTTGTGTAGATCAAATCTTTGTGGTAAGACAGATATGTGAAAAAGCTATAGGAAAGGGGAAGGATGTTTTTTGGGCTTTTATGGATCTGGAAAAGACTTACGATAGGGTAGACAGAAAGGCACTGTGGGAGGTTATGCAGATATATGGGATAGGAGGAAAGCTGGGAGCTGTCAAGAGTTTTTATGAGAGTAGTAGAGCTTGTGTCAGGATTAGAAATGGAGAGAGTGAGTGGTTCGAGGTAAAGGTGGGACTTCGTCAAGGAAGCGTTATGTCACCCTGGCTGTTCAACTTATACATGGAAGGGGTAGTGCGAGAGGTAAATGAAAGGGTAGTGGGTGAGGGATTGGAGATGGTTAAAGAAAATGGAGAAAAGTGGGAGGTGAGCCAGCTGTTGTTTGCGGACGACACTGCGCCTGTGGCAGGATCGGAGGAGGGATTGAGGAAGTTGGTGACAGAGATTGGGAGAGTATGTGATAGGAGAAAGCTAAAGATAAATGTGGGTAAAAGTAAGGTGATGAGATGTACAAGGGGAGAAAGTGGCAGTAGACTGGAAGTGAGTGAGCATTAAGGGAGAGCGACTGGAGGAAGTGGATAGTTTTAGATATTTGGGTGCAAATGTGGAAGGAAAAGGTGGAGTGAAGGTGGAGGTAGAATGTAGATTGAGAGAAGCGAGTAAATGCCTTGGTGGATTGAAGAACATAATGAGGAATAGACATTTGGGAATGAATGCTAAGAGGAGACTGTATGAAGGAGTGATTGTGCCAACAGCACTGTATGGGGCAGAAACATGGAACATAAGAGAGGAAGAGAGAAGGAGTTTGAATATGTTTGAAATGAGGTGTCTGAGAAGTATGATAGGGGTTACTAGGCTAGATAGAGTAAGAAATGAGGTGAGAAGAGGAACGGGGGTGGAAAGGGAGTTGGGAGATAGGGTTGATGAAAGAGTATTAGGATGTTTTGGACACATGGAAAGAATGAGTGAAGAAAGACTAGTAAACGAGGTATGGAAGGCAGATGTGGAGGGAGTGAACATGAGGGGACGTCCTAGGATGAGGTGGATGGACGGATGGGGTGAAGGGGGCGGCTTTGGGGAAGAGGGGAATGTCTGTTGAGGAAGGACGGGAGAGGACAGAAGACAGGGTTGAATGGAGAATGGTTGTATATGGATGATGTTGTGATGCATGAGGTGGAATGGGCGGGGGGGTGAGGTAGTATGTGTGAGCAAAAGTTAACACAGGCAGCCCGAAGGGATTTCTCCCCGTCTTCTCCTTTTATGCATTGGGGGGACGGAGAGGGGGGTTCGCCGATTTAATGAAGCGGCCTTGCTGTGGATGTGCTGTGTCTTGCGACACTGCTTCTGACCCAGGGCAGTGGACAAGGTGCAGGGAGGACCACCCGTCATCCAGGAGGTGCTAAGATAAGAGGGAGGGTGGAGGGGTGTGGAGTGTTTTCAGGGATGGAATGGGTGGGAATTATTTCATGCCTTTTCCTTTTTGGCTACCTCCCTTGTAAGGGGGAAAAAGCCTTGGTATATGTAAAGATTGCAGAGAAGGTCAAGAAAGCTGCCTAGTGTACACCGGTATGTGGGGGGAGAGAGTAATAGTAATCCAGTGGCAGAATCTCCCCCCCCCCCAGCATTTAGTAGTACAACACTCCAGTGAGAATAATTGCAAGGAGGATATTCAACACATTATTGAGGATCCTTAAAAATGTAAGGTTAAGTATTTTGCCTACTATTTTGAAGGGAACTAAATCAAGTGAGAACATGTACTTGAAATTATATTAGAAATAACTGTAATCGTGCTACAGAGTACGTCTGTTTAAAAGCGTCATCTATATTTACAAAAATCAGGTCCTCCCACCCACCCCCATTTTTTATCCTGGATCCGTCACTCACTGCGCCTCTACGTAAATAGAGTCCAAAATGTAGCTATGACCTGAACACCGGCGGTGGAGCACTTTGCACCCTTCATTCATTGCCAGGAACTGCTCAGAGAAAAGAGACGTAACATAAAAAAAATTCAGAGGAAATTTGACAATGAAGAATATCCAGCAATAACTTTTTTTAGAAGGTAAAGTTATAAAACAGAAAATCTTAAAATATCTAGCGAAAAGATGATGAAAGTGAATGGAGAAAACAGAGTATAGACGATGTAAACCAACGAAACTAAACAGAAAGGAAGGGCGTCGTAGACAGTCGAGGAAATGTGTAAAATATGTCAAATATCACATAGAAATGTGCCGCTACAAAGGCAAAATACCTCGAACTAAATCTAAACCAGGTCGTAATTAGATGCATGCATTAGCAGTGTTTTCAATGGGCCATGTTAAGCGTCATTATGAAATAAGCCCTTTAGCTTTCAACCCTAGATTGGTGGTGTGCCAATTGGATACACACTTTTCGCCCTTAAATTTTCGCGGGCTTTTTTGTCTATAATAATGCTTATGTGGTAACTTTTATTGTTTGAGTTATCAGTAATGATTATATTTTTTCTTTTAAGGGTGTTTTTACCCCATCTGGATATATAATATAGCCCCTATAAGGTAGCGTGTATCCAATTGGCACAGTTCCCACCGGTTACGTTACGCTTGTTGACATCGGATGGGAAAAGTCAAATCATTATATATCTTCACATGGTAGCTTAGAAACAAAAATTTTGTATTGTATAGGTAGAAAAAAACACTATAATTGTATACACAACTCTATAATAGAGAAGAAATTGTCATTATGTAGTTTTTTCAATTTCATTTTAGGTTGTCGAAACCAAAAATGAAACGTACTATATACTACACTGAAGATGAGTTAGCACAGCATGTAAACTCTCATGAGTTTCAACGTGGTTGTGATAATACGTCGGTGACAATAAATGAAAGTAATTTAACCATCGTGACTGTAAATGGGGGTTCTAGGAGAGACTGCCAAGGTGGCACAGTGCTCGCAACATCACCTATTTATATTTTTTGCGTCGCCAGAGACATTTATTGAATGCTTAGAAGGTCCTCATAGGGATTTGAGTGCTGTCATTACATCCTGTCTTCCCCTCCCCCTCTAAATTCCACATCCGGTTACCTCCTCTCCCTCAGTGCATAGGCCTACGCACCAATCCCCCCCCTCCCCCTCTCACACTCCACTTCCGTCTCTATGTAAGTGCAATTTCATACAAAGAATATATGTTTCACATAGAAACACAATTTCATAAAAGAAAAATAAGTACATGCATTATTTTTACACATTACACATAAAAATTCATTTCCAAAATCACCCATTTTCATTTAGTCAGGACGAAGTTTTTTTTTGTACAACTGAGGTTTTAAAGGTTTTGTATGAGATGAATTGACATATGTAGGTCATTGTTATAATGTTTTTTTTTACCAAGTTCCTCTTATATTAGGCTCAGGAACACGTAATCTCAATCCTTTGATTTTCTGTCAAAGTTTTTTTCAATTGTTCATAGTTGTCATTTTTTATTTTGGAATTACGTTAATTTTGTATTAGCAGGACTCTACGAACCCTATATTTATATTAGAGTAACTTTAAATGGACAAAAAAAAACACGCATATATTTTATTTTAATTTTTTATTCTGTGTATCCATTTGGATACACGCCCACCGGAATCGCCAGCGCGCGCCACCTCCACCAATCTAGGGTTTAAGTCTGTATTAAAATGACCTACGTCCAGGCACTGTTCAGGACAGGTAACGTAAGGTAACAAATTTTCTGGTTAGACGCAAACACTGTAAAACTGTTTCTGATGGAGATATTGGGTTGCAAGAATCTTTGAAACTTGGAACATTTCTTAGATCAAGAAAAGTGACGAAAATTGTAAACAAATAAGGTTACTGTTATAGACAGTTGAGCTGTAAAGCAGGGTTTTTAGTTTCTGTTGAAATGGACAAATTCTGTCCATTCGTTTTAAATGATGTTGGGTGCACTAATAATAAACCACAGTAAACCATTTATGAGAAGAAAATCCCAATTTGAAGTTTCTAAAAGGTGGTAGTGGTTGGGGGGGGGGTATGCAGGGGCCAGGCTAAAAGTCTAAATTTTATGTTAACCATTATGACCATATTTTTTTTTCCTTGTGTGGAACAAGAAAAGGGGTTACTTTATTTAACTTTTTTTTTATATATTTTTCTATTTTAAGTTAGTCTATGAAGAAATTGTGAAAACTAGGCAAGTTATTACCCAAATACATGGAAAGATCTATTTCAGAAGTGAATCCCCTGCATTACTTGGAAGCACTTTATATAATAGTATGGAAATGTAACAAAGGTTCCAGAATGGCAGCCAAGTGATTGGAATGAATATGAATGATAACTCTGTGTCGAGTTAGACAATTTATTTCATTCGTGTCAACCTAACCTCTTGTATACCTTTATGTTGAGTTTCTGACATACAGTATTGAAAATATTGCCAATCTTGCTGTCAGACATCTGGGTCACCAGCCTGGGCAACCAGGCTACCATATAAAATTGAAGAAAACCAACAACAAATGTGAGGAAGAGGTGTACTACATTAGATTGTGGTTGCAGATTATGTGGCCCAAATGTTGCTATGTAGTAAGGTATACCTCCAGTGTAAAGAATGGTCAGATGAAGTTTTATATGTTGCCACCAAGTGGAAATAGACGTAATAATTGGCTAAAAGCTAATAAGCCAGATGGGTCAGTGAATCGAGGCAAGTTATGGGAACCTAAATCAATTATATGTATGTTTGTAGCCAGCATTTTGTCATTGATTTATATTTGTCATATGACTATTTATTCTTATGCAGTGAATTTATTAACATTTCCTATTGGTATCCATGCAGATTATATGTCGATCATGTTGGCTATGTAGATGGCATACCAAAGTATTTTTACATAATTTCTGTCTTCATTCACAATATTCATTCTTATGCAGTAAATTTGTTAAGATTCCCTGGTGGCAGCCTTTCTTATAACTGACCTAGTCAGACTAGAATTGACCAAAAGCAACTGTTTTCAAAGATTTTTTTTTTTTTAATATTGTAGGATAGGTAGGGGTGAAACTCCTGAATCATGCAAGCAAGTATATTTAACATGAAATTTACATTGACTTATACTGTAGCTCCTAACATAGAATATCCAAACCTAATTTAGTGTGATGCTGGAATAATACAGACATCTTATGTCTGCCTTGTGTAGTGGAAGCCTATGTCATAAGTTCATAGCCATGTTCATTTAATTGTGAGGATAAAATCTAAACTTCCCATCAATCAAATGATATGAAGATTTACAGATTTGAAAGACAAATGCTCAAACAGTGTAAATATTGGTCAAATAAAGATTCAAAATGTATGTGTCATACCCATTTGGTCATTTCTGGTCTGTTTTGGTTGGTTACTAGGGAGACCGCCACTAAGAAATGTTAGTAAATTTACTGCATAAGAATAAATACTGAGAATGAAGACAGAAATTATATATTACAAATATAATGTATTTTGGTATGCAATCTACATAGCCAATGTGATCTACATATAACTTGTGTGGATACTAACAGGGAATGTTAATGAATTTACCGCATAAGAATGAATATTGAGAATGTAGACAAATTATATAATATTTATATACAATAATAGACTTTGGTATGCAAGCTACATAGCCAATGTGATCTATGTATAGCATGCAGGTATACCACCAGGGAATGTTAATCAATTTACTACATATAAATAAATATTGAGAATAAAGACAAAAATATGTAATATACATACACCTTGGTACGTGATCTGCAAGGCCAATATCGTCTATGTATAACTTGTGTGGATACCACCAGGAAATGTTAATAGATTTAATGTATTAGAACTTACCAAGAACAATTAAAGTACAGGACTCAGGAGGCCAACGTGAATGCTCAGTGTTCCCCCCAGTTGAATATGGCAGGCAGGCTTTTGGTCACATGATATTGTTGTCTGTGTTGTAGGTTATCCATAGGAAGTCTCACACATTCAGTAAATTACCCTAGACATAAAGCTTTCTAAATTATGTGGTTTTATTAGTTTTTAATACTGTAGTCTTCCAGAGGTGTCTTGTGTGATCAGCACTTACCCAAATTTATCATATTTGAGCTTGAGTTTGGTCTGATTGATGTAATGAGATGGGTGAGTGAGGTTCAGGGCTCTTGCATAAACTATATGCCCATAATTTTTATGTGATGTTCTGTGGAGAGATTGAGGTTTCTGTGTGCAGATGTTCTATTGGGGTAGTTCTAGTGCTTGTTCTTCACAATGCTTTATTTGATATGGTTTGTAAGGTATCTATATTTGTTTTACAAACTGTTAAAACCATGTTGTTGAATCATAGTTTTCAAGAAATTTGTAGATTGTGATTAGAGTTTCCTTCTGCAGGTCATAGCCCATGATTGTAACTGATCTTAGGATGTTTATTTATTTAATCATTTATTATTATTGTTGTTACTTTATTTGTTTATTCATTTATTAGTTTTTCACTGTCATCTCTGATGTGTGTGGTAAAGGTCATTATTCTAGTTTGTCTAAGTAGACTTAAGTGTACTTAGCTCTTGTTTTGTAGTTATTGTGTGGGGTTATCATGAGGTCATCTGCATAGGTGAGCACTTTAGTATTGCATTCTAGATCTGGGGCTGGGGGATCAGATTTGAGAAGGTTGAATAGTGTTGGTGATAGTATTGTTCGTTGGGGGGAATCCATTGTACAGTCTTAGTCCTAGAAACTTTTTGTATAGGTTACTCTGCACAATCTACCAAAAAGTTTATTATCCATAGGGTGTTGCTATCTGTGTATGAAGAAAATGGTATGTACAAATCTTCCTTTTGTGTATGAGATGATTTGTGTATGAAATGTCCTTACTCCCAGTATTACATGTTCAGAACACTCAAATACAAAGTACAAACAGAATCGCCTGTTTGGATTAAATGGTGTGTCAAGTATTAAAAATGATTTTTTTTTTTTTTTTTTCATCCTTAACAGGACAAGGATATAACCATAAAAAAGGAAAAAATAATTCACATAGTTCCCCATAGATTCCATATGTCCACCATAAGACACTGTTCAGAAGACACCTGATTTGATGTGAGACATGCTGCTCTCACAAATGTAATCTTGGGATATAATGATGCACACAGAAGAAAAAGATTTCCAAAGTGAACTTTGCAGTACAACTTTTTCAGAAAAGACTGATCTCAAAATGCATGAGATATTCCACACAGGAGAAAAGCCTTTCCAGTGTGATCTTTGTGATGCAACTTTCTCAGGAAAGAGTGGTCTGAAATATCATGTGATGACCCACACAGGAGAGAAGCCTTTCCGTTGTGACCAGTGTAATGCAGCTTTCACAGGAAAGAGTGGCCTTAATAGACATGTGATGACCCACACAGAAGAGAAGCCTTTCCATTGTGACTGGTGCAGTGCAACTTTCAAGCAAAAGTATCATCTAAAAAGACACATGATGAACCACACAGGAAAGAAGCCTTTTAAGTGTGGCCTATGTGATGCAGCATTCTCAGGAAGGAATGATCTTGATAGACATGTGTTGTCCCACACTGGAGAGAAGCCTTTTCAATGTGACATGTGCACTGCAGCATTTACACGGAAGACTTATTTAAAAAATCATATGATGAACCATACAGGAAACAAGCCTTTCCCATGTGACCAATGCGATGCAGCTTTTGTACGAAAGGTTGATCTCAAACATCATGTGATGGTACACACAGGAGAGAAACCTTTTCAGTGTGACCTTTGCAGTGCAGCTTTCTCACAGAGACGTAAACTCAGAAGTCATATGATGGTCCACACGGGGGAGAAGCCTTTCCGATGCGACTTTTGTGATGCAGCTTTCCCACAAAAGAGTGATCTTAAAAGACATGTAATGACACATACAGGAGAGAAGCCTTTCCAGTGTGAGCAGTGTGATGCAGCTTTTTCACGTAAAGGTGCTCTTGAATATCACATGATGACCCACACGGGAGAGAAGCCTTTCAAGTGTGACGTTTGTGATGCAGCTTTCGCAGGAAAGAGTGATCTCAAAAGGCATGCCATGACCCACACAGGAGAGAAGCCTTTCCAGTGTGACCAATGCAGTGCTGCTTTCTCAGGAAAAAGTGCTCTCAAATATCATGTGATGACCCACACAGGAGAGAAGCCTTTCCAGTGTGACCTATGCAGTGCAGCTTTTACAAGAAAGGGTGGTCTCCAAAGGCATGCAGTTACCCACACTGGAGAGAGACCTCTCCCTTGTCATTTGTGTGATGCAGCTTTCAAACGAAAATGTGACCTCAAAGAACACATGATGACACACTCAGGAAAGAAGCCTTTGAAATGTGGCCTATGTGATGCAGCTTTCTCGGGAAAAAGAAATTTCAAGAGGCATGTGATGACCCATTCAGGAGAGAAGGCTTTCCAGTGTGACCTTTGTGTTGAAGCTTTCATACGAAAAAGTGATCTAAAAAATCATATGATGATCCACTCAGGAGAGAAGCCTTTCCAGTGTGACCTGTGCATTGCAGCTTTTATTCGTAAAGGTGATCTCAAATATCATATGATGACCCACACAGGAGAGAAGCCTTTCCATTGTAACTTTTGCAGTGCAACTTTCTCACGAAAGTATAATCTGAAATGTCATGAAATGGCACACACAGGAAAGAAAAGGAACCTTTCCTGTGCAGCCTGTGTGATGCAACCTTCACAGGAATGAGTAATCTCAAAAGACATGTGTTGACACACACAGGAGAGAAACACTCCTAGTGTGACCATGAAAGAAAGAAAAGAAAAGACAAAGGGTACAGGATAACCCACACAGGTGAATTACCTTTAACATATGAATGATATGATGTAGATTTCTTTAGGAAGAGTATTACCAGTAAAGATGTGATGACCTATATCTAAAAGAAACCTGGAACACAAACTTTCCTCTCAAATTATTGCGGTTTCTATTGCAATATAAGTTTAGACAGGAGAGCTATATGGTCATAAAGAAATGAGTTGATTTTTATATTTCTGAACTAAGAGTCGTACAATTTATGTGATACCATTCATTTTTAGTCGGGTAAACCTTGAGCTGGGCAAGGATAAACCTATCGTATTCTAATTCTTGACAAGGTAGATTGTAGCATTTGCCATACAGTTCCAATCAGCTGTATTAGTATCATCATTGAAGGAAAAGATTAGATGCTATGA
Organism: Oratosquilla oratoria; assembly: GCF_046742065.1. Classification (NCBI taxonomy): domain Eukaryota; kingdom Metazoa; phylum Arthropoda; class Malacostraca; order Stomatopoda; family Squillidae; genus Oratosquilla; species Oratosquilla oratoria. The sequence goes on along the minus strand of NC_134788.1, from coordinate 21,209,551 downwards.
AGCAGAATTAGTTTCACCAAAAGGATTGATAGGATCTTTTGAAATACTTTGAATGATCTACATTCTGTGTATATCAGATGTGTATATATTTGCAATTTGAGTGTTAGTTAGGTGTTGTGTTTATGTCAACAAGGGTTGAGGTTCCTTGCTATTGAGAGATCACATGTGTGGAAGTATTTATATGGGTGTCTAGCTGTAACAGGGTTATCATCTTTGCCCTCAGATTCCCAACAGTGACTGGTACCTGTCCCCAGACAATCACCAAAGGGCATCGTGGGGCAAATGTGACGGCTTTGGCCACAGCTACGCAGCGCCTCCTGGCGTAGGCTCCTCACCTTTTTATAATGTGTTCATTGTGAGATGTGAGGACGAAAACATTGCACTATGTCAAGGCAGCGACCTGAAGCCTGGCCTCGTGATCAATTACATACAAACATATATACTGTATACATATACAGTATAAATATACACACATATATGTATATATATACACCTATTATATACATATATATACATACACATATACATATACATATACACACATATACATACATATACATACATACACACACACACATACACGTACACACATACTTACATGTAGACATACATACTCATACATACACATATACAGTCCATACATACATATATACATACATTCATAAAAGTAGCAGACATGTATAGTAGATGTGAACTCAGATCTGTTGTATGCCAAACCCAGATGAAAAAGTGCTTAATACTTCAATCTTCCTACTTTGAAAATAGGTGTGATGTGTAAATAATTGTGAATGTAAATAAGTAGACATAACAATTATGTTACTTCAAAAATGTAACAATACATCGAGATATGCAAGTTATAGAAAACTATTGGAGTGGTTTTGGATTGTTGACAAGGATCATAGAATGCTCAATTTAAAGACAATTACATCTGTGGTAATATTGAGGAACTGAATTTTAAGGTCAAATCCAATATATTATGCAAAGAGTGGAACATCACTTGATATATAAAAGAACAAGAATAATTATTGCAATGAGTTTTGCTGATGGGAAAACTGCAGTCCTACAGTGGTTGGCAGCAATCCTTGGGCTCCTCTTCCACTGATTTGTCTTTGGATTGTTGTCTGTGTGACTTTATATATCACCAGCACAATGCAGCAGCAGTAGGAGCAGTGTTGTTACCTGTTGTCCTCTTTCTATGTGTGCAAAGGTGCATCAAGTTATAATTGAAATTGATGAATATCGGGCCTAGTCTGGAGATTTATTGTCAGCCCATCAGGGTTGCTGCACCTCTTGATGGAAGAGGTTTGTCTATTATGCAGGAAGACCACAAAGAGGGCCTGTCATTGGGCCATCTGTAAAAGAAAGAACAAATAAAAATACAATAACAAAATCATAAATGAATGAATAAATATAGAGAATATGAAGAAGTATTTAGCTATTTTAGTGCCCATCAAATAACAGTGATAGTACATTAGCTTAGCATTATAAAGTTGCTCAAGTTATTCCATTATTATTCAGTGAAAATAGATGTGCTAGAGAGAAGACCCCTTCTGTTTAAATTCTTGACTTACATAAATGACCTGAAATGAATACCTTTCACAAAACATCTTGGCAGAAGTTAGCCATGTTAAATGAAATTCAAAATGAAACACGGAGCATAACAGGTTACCACAGCGGAGAAGAGATTGGGATTGGAAAATAAGGAGTGGGAGGGGTTGCTATTGAGTAGCAAGTATCCTCTGAAAACAAAAATTATGATAAGTCCCTGAAACACAGTACCTGTATATGCAAAAACAAAATTATCATGAACATTAGGATATGAATAGTCTCCAAGAACACCTTGAAAATTAATCAGTTGCTGAAAAATGTTTGCTACTTAATGAACCAATTTGACACTAGATTGACTCTAATTCCAGATGTTTGGTAAAAGGTCAATGAATAGTTTGGGTGAATTATTTGCCAAGAAGAGTATGTGGATCAGGGTTGTAATCAACTTAATTACTGACATATCAGTGTAGTCTTATTTTTTTTTACCACTGAACCATAACCATGCATTGCTACACTACAAAAACTTGTATATTTTTTGCTATAGTCTACAAAAGTTAAATATACATGTAGTGGTGCCCTTGATGCAGATATCATAATGTTGATTTGCCATCCTGTAAAAAAGGGCCACCTAGGGAAAGCCCCCATCCCCCTTGCTTTGCCACTGTCTTAATACATCTGAATACTCAGAAATAAGTATTAGTCAATTAATCAATCACACTATAGCCCCAGGTCTGTCTTGCAGGGGAACCATGTTTCCAAGGTAAACTGACAACAGCCACCAGATTAACCCACAAGCACTCAAGGAAGAGATATTCTTTGTCACAAGATACAGCATGTAAGGATGTAGCCCTTATTGGTATGGCTTTTACCTTGTTGGAGCTGTATATCTACACACTGAGATCTTTTTCCCCCTAATAAGGGAGGTAGCCGAGTCAGAGGCATGCACCATTTCACTCCCTTACATCCCCCTCCCATCCCAGCTCCTCATGGATGACAGGTCATCCCTGCATCTGCCAACTGCCCTGGGTCACAATGCAATGCAGCAAGACACAGTGCATTCACAGCAAGGCCGCTTTACTTAATCGGCGACCCCCACCCACCTCCTCATCCCCTGATGCAGAAAAAAAAAACAAAAAAATGGGAGAAATTCCTTTAGGGGGCTGAGTCAAAACATCATACACACATAAGCACCCTGTACTCCCCCCCCCCATCCCCCACCCCTCCCTCCCTTGCATGACAGTATCATCCATACATTCACCTCGATCTCCTGCCTTCTTCCTTCCTTGCTCAACAGACATTCCCCTCTTGCTCAGCACTCCCTTCACCCCATCCATCTCGTCCTCTGTCATTCCCTCAAGTTGACTCCCTCCACCTCTGCCTTCCACAGCTCTTTTACCGATCTTTCATCACTCATTCTTTCCATGTGTCCGAACCATCTCCAATAAGCTTTCATCAGGTTCATCTGCCATCTCCTTTTCCACTCCTGCTCTCCGCCTCACCTCCTCGTTTCTGACTTTATCCAGCCTAGTAACTCCTACCATTCTTCTCAGACATTTTATCTCAAACACATTTAAACATTTACTCTCTGCCTCTCTTAAAGTCCAAGTCTCTGCTCCATAATATGCCAACAGTACAATCATCCTTTCATACAATCTCCTCTTTGCATCCATTCCCAATTGCATATTTATCATAATACTTTTTAATCCCCCTAGGGATTTACTTGTTTTTCCTGGTCTGCAATTTACCTCCACCTTCCAAGTTTTTTTTTTTTTTTTTTTTTTAAGCAAAAATAGAAAAGGGAAAAATTGAAAATTGATAATGAAGAGATGAAGAAGAAAGTGAATGGAAAACTGAGTAAAGACAATGTAAACAAAGGTAACTAAACAAAAGATAAGTGTGTCATAGACAGTCAAGTAAATAAGTAAAATAGCACATGGAAATGTACCGCTACAAAGGCAAAATATCTTGAACTGATCCTGAACCAGATTGTAATTAGATTTATGCATTAGTAGCATTTTCAATGGTGAGCGTCATCAACAAAATAAGCTCTGTAGCTTTCACTAAGTACGTGATTATTCAATTGACCTAGATCCAGGAACTTGTTCAGTTGAGGTAACGTATTGCTAATCATAAACACCAATAAGCTATTCTCCAGTTAGACACAAACACTGTAACACCGTTTCTGACGGAGATCTTGGGTTACAAGAATCTTTGAAACTCTTAGAATATTTCTGAAATCAGGAACAGCGACGAAAATTGCACATACATATACCAAGTTTTTTTTTTTCCCTTACAAGGGAGGTAGCCAAAAAGAAAAGGCATAAAATCATCCCCACCCATTCCATCCCTAAATACACTCCCCTCCACCCTCCCTCTTAGCACCTGGATGACGGGTCATCCCTGCACCCTGTCCATTGCCCTGGGTCCGAGACAGTGTTGCAAGGCACAGCACATTCACAGCAAGGCCCCCATGCAGAAAAAGAGAAGACGGGGAGAAATCCCTTTGGGCTGCATCAAATTATGCTCACACATACTACTGCACCCCCATTCCCCCACCCATTCCCCCACCCATTCCATCTCATGCATCACAACATCATCCATATACAACCATTCTCCATTCACCCCTGTCTTCTGTCCTCTCCCGTCCTTCCTCAACAGACATTCCCCTCTTCCCCAAAGCCCCCTTCACCCCATCCATCCATCTCATCCTAGGACGTCCCCTCATGTTCACTCCCCCCACATCTGCCTTCCATACCTCTTTTACTAGTCTTTCTTCATTCATTCTTTCCATGTGTCTAAACCATCCTAATACCCTTTTATCAACCCTATCTCCCAACTCCCTTACCACTCCTGTTCTCCTCATTTCTCTATCCAGCCTAGTAATCCCTACCAAACTTCTCAGACACCTCATCTCAAACACATTCAAACTCCTTCTCTCTTCCTTTCTTACGTTCCATGTTTCTGCCCCATACAGTGCTGTTGGCACAATCACTCCTCTTAGCATCCATTCCCAAATGTCTATTCTTCATTACACTTTTAAATCCACCAAAGCATTTACTCGCTTCTCTCAATCTACATTCTACCTCCACTCCACCTTTTCCAGCCACATTTGCACCCAAGTATCTAAAACATCCACTTCCTCCAGTCGCTCCCCCTTAATGCTCACTTTCAGTCTGCTGCCACTTTCACCCCTTGTACATCTCATCACCTTACTTTTACCCACATTTATCTTCAGCTTTCTTCTTTTGCACACTCTCCCGAACTCTGTCACCAACTTCCTCAATCCCTCCTCTGATCCTGCCACAAGCGCAGTGTCGTCCGCAAATAACAGCTGGCTCACCTCCCACTTTTCTCCATTTTCTTTAACCATCTCCAATCCCTGACCCACCACCCTTGCATTTACCTCTCGCACTACCCCATCCATGTATAAGTTGAACAGCCAGGGTGACATAACGCTTCCTTGACGAAGTCCCACCTTTACCTCGAACCACTCACTCTCTCCATTTCTAATCCTGACACAAGCTCTACTACTCTCGTATAAACTCTTGACAGCTCCCAGAAGCTTTCCTCCTATCCCGTATATCTGCAAAACCACCCACAGTGCCTTCCTGTCTACCCTGTCAAAAGCCTTTTCCAGATCCATAAAAGCCCAAACATCCTTCCCTTTTCTAATGGCTTTCTCACATATCTGTCTTACCACAAGAATCTGATCCACACAACCTCTACCCGTCCTAAATCTACATTGTTCCTCACCAATTATTCCCTCTGTTCCTCTCCTAATCCTCTCAATCAAGATCCTTCCATAAGCTTTCCCAACTACACTTAACAAGCTAATCCCTCTGAAACTAATACACTCACACTTGTCCCCTTTTCCCTTGTAAAGTGGAACTGTACAGGCACTCCTTCAGTCCTCCAGCACTCTACCCTCTCTCCAGCAAACATTAAATACCCTCACCAGCCAGTCCACCATCACTGTATCTCTTTTTTTTTTTTTTTTTTTTTTTTTTTTTTTTAGACATTCTGCATGACATCCATCCAATCCAGGTGCCGTACCTGCTCTCATCATCTTAACAACTGCCTTGACTTCATCCTTCCTTATTTCTCCTCAATTTTCCTCACTCATCGCGGTCATTTCTTAGCACTTCCCACTGCAACTATCTTTCCCTTCCTATCCTCCTTCACATTTAGCAACTCCCTAAAATATTCTGCCCATCTTCCTCTTACTGCCTTCTCTTCCATTATCATCTCTCCATCTGCACCTTTTACCTTTTCTTCCCTACTTGATTCGCCTCCTCCTCCTCCTCCTCCGAAGAGGTACAATCTCTACTTAGTAGAATTGAAGCCTTGGAGGATGCTGTTAAGTGCCTTAAGGAGGAGAATCGAGTTCTCCGCTCGAAGGCCCATGATACGGAAGGCAATATTAGCGATGAGCATGGATGGAATACGGTGAGAAATAAGATGCGGAAAAGTGGAAAAAAGTCCTCACCAGCCCCACTGAAATGCAAAAACTCGTTTCAAGTGCTGGCAAATCTGCAGGAAGAAGGAACTAATGAAATCCAAGAGAAGAAGGAAAGGGCAGACGCTGGATCCCTGCCCACAGGTAAGATTTTGGTAGTAGGAGACAGTCAAGTGAGGTATTTAGACAGGCTTTTCTGCGACAAAGATAGGACGCAGGTGTGTTTCCCCGGCGCGGGCATAGGTGATGTTAGAGATAGGATTGAAGAGTGTCTAGTAGGGGAAGGTAAGGACCCAGTAGTTTGCTTAAGTGCCGGAGGAAATGATATAGGTAAGGTAGGGAGTGAGGAATTATTTGCGCGGTACCGAGATGCGCTAGACAAGATCAGAAATAGGGGAGGTGTTCCTGTAGTATGTGGAATCCTTCCGAGGCGTAGAGTTGGAGGCATGTGGCATTCCAGGGCTATTGCAATGAATTGCAGGCTGGCAATACATTGTAAGGCTAATGGATGGGCATTTGTCGACAACTGGGACCGCTTTTATGGTAAGAATCACCTATACACAAGGGACGGAGTGCACTTGTCTCCCAAAGGATTTCGGCTCCTTGCTGAATCCCTTGAGCGAGAAGTAGGCATCCTACAGGGTTTTTTCGGGTAGATTATGTGGGAGTAGGGGGGGAAGTATCGGAATATAGTTTAGGAAATAGAAACAACTTAGAGGACTGTACAAAAAATCACCAAAGCAGGTGGAGGGAAGATAAACTTAAAGTTTACTATACAAATAGTAGGAGCATAATTAACAAAATTGATTTGCTGCGAGGTAAAGCATGCGTAGAAAATTTCGATATTATAGCCATTACTGAATCCTGGATCAACATGGCTGATAAACATTTCCTTCCGGAAATCGAAATAGAAGGATATAAGTTTTTTCATAAGGATAGGGTCGGCAGGAATGGGGAAGGTGTAGCACTTTTCGTTAAAAATACATTAAACTGTATTATCAACAATTCGATTAAGGAAGAGGACTGTACGGAATCTATTTGGGTAGAGATTATAGGCAAGAATAAGAAAGTTATTATTGGCGTCTTGTATAGACCTCCTAACCTTAGCATTGAGCAGACTGATTCCCTAATTCATGAAATTCACAGAGCGTCCCAGTACAAAAACGTTGTAATCATGGGAGATTTTAACTATAGAAACATTGACTGGGAAACTTTAATAGGAGATCATGAAGCGAAAAAATTCCTAGATGTGGTGCAGGATAATTTCCTGAAACAAATGATTACCGATCCTACGAGGGGACAAAATACCCTGGACTTAATTCTAACAAATAATGAGCACCAAATTAGCAGCATAATAGTGGGCGATAGTCTAGGCTTAACGATCATCAAGAAATAAGATTTAATATTATTTGGGAAAAAATAAAAAGTACGAATAACGTTCAAGTACCAGATTTCAGGAAAGCAAACTTTGACAATATAAAAACCTATTTGAAATTGAATACGAAAAGCCATCCGGACGTTTCAAACATTCTTGATTCTCGTTGCGGGGCTGATAGTCAGGTGTGGGTCAAGGAGGGTAATACGCATACCTTAGGTCAGGTCTGGGTCACGGAGAGTAATACGCATACCTTAGGTCAGGTCGATTGGGGGCGAGGGCCCAAAAATCAGGTCAGTACTTTAGATGAAATGTATAACAATCTAACTGATCTAATTATCAATGCACAAAACACATTTATCCCCCTAAAGTCAATACGGAAATATAGTAATACTCCCAAATGGATGACGGACAGATTGAAACATGAGATCGGAATTAAAAGAGGACTTTACGTAAAAATGAAAAACGGGGAATCACACCTTAGATCAAGATATAACGAAATGGCAAAGCTGGTTAAAAGGAATACACGTTCAGCTAAACGTAATTATGAAATCAAGGTAGCCAGTCAAGCAAAATCCAACCCAAAGGGTTTCTTTCACCTCTATAGAACAAAAAATAAAGAAAGAATAGGACCAATTAAAAACGATGAAAATATCATGATAGAATCGGAAGAAAAAATGAGTGAGGAGTTTAACAATTATTTTCTATCGGTGTTTACTAATGAAAGGTTAGATAAAGTACATGACTGCAATCCGATTTTCAGAGGGGATGAAGAAAGTAGCCTAACTAATATCAGCATTAGTAAAGAAGAAGTTATCAAGCAGATTGATAGACTTAAAGGTACAAAATCTCCGGGTCCGGACGAAATTTTTCCAAGAATGCTTAAAGAGTGTAAATTTGAAATCTGCGATCAGTTAACTGAAATATTCAATAAATCGGTAGACACTGGTTCTGTTCCAACTGCTTGGAGGCAGGGAAACGTTGTTCCTGTTTTTAAGAAGGGAGATAGATCGTCTATATGCAACTACAGGCCAATCAGTTTGACATCGGTTATAGGAAAAATGCTTGAATCAATAATAGTAAATAGACTCAGAGAACACATTGAAGGGCATAATTTAATTCGAGATTCACAGCATGGTTTCTCCAAGGGTAAGTCATGAGTGACTAATCTTCTATCCTTTTACACTAAGGTATATAAGGCGTCAGACAACAATGAAAATTATGATGTTATCTACCTTGACTTTAGCAAAGCGTTCGACAAAGTGCCACACCAGAGGATAATAAATGAAATCAAAGTCCATGGCATAGGAGGAAAAGTGTTAGAATGGATTAGAGCTTGGATTAGTAACAGAAAACAGCGGGTCACCATAAATGGAATCAAATCCAGGTGGGGCAATGTTACTAGCGGGGTCCCCCAGGGCTCGGTTTTGGGTCCCTTGTTGTTCATTATGTATATAAACGACTTAGACGATGGGTTAAATAGTGATGTTAGTAAGTTTGCGGACGACACTAAAATAGGACGCCAAATTAGGTCAGGAGAAGACGCCCAGATTCTGCAGGATGATCTTAATAAACTGTTAACATGGTCGGTGAAATGGCAAATGAACTTCAATATCTCTAAGTGTAGCGTGTTAAACGTAGGGCTACACAACCCCGAAAATAGATACAACTTAGATAACACGTTTTTAGAAAAATCTGAGTGCGAGAGGGACTTGGGAGTTCTGGTGAGTCCGGACCTTAAAACCAGGAAGCAGTGCATCAGCGCCAGAAATAAAGCAAACAGAGCATTAGGCTTCATTGTTAGGACGATAACGAATAGAAGTGCACAGGTAATTATTAAACTCTATCTAGCGATAGTTAGACCCATCCTTGACTATGCGGTACAGTTTTGGTCTCCGTCCTACAGATTGGACATCAATTCACTAGAATCAGTACAGAGAAGAATGACCAAAATGATACAAGGACTCGGAAATTTGCCTTACGAAGAGAGGCTTAGGTACTTAAACTTACACTCTCCGGAAAGACGCAGAGTGCGAGGTGATCTAATAGAAGTGTTCAAGTGGATCAAAGGCTATAACAAGGGTGATGCAAACAAGGTCATCATAATAAAACAACAGGGCAGGACTCGCAGTAATGGGTATAAACTGGACAAATTTAGATTTAAGAAGGAAATAGGCAAGAATTGGTTTACTAATAGGGTGGTCGATGAATGGAATAAACTTAGTAACCATGTAGTAAGCGCTGAAACTATCAGTTGTTTTAAAAAACGATTAGACAACTTTATGGATGGGGATGACAGGAGGTGATGGATACGGAGCTGCCTAGTGTAGGCCTTATGGTCTTTTGCAGTCTCCTTTATTTCTTATGTTCTTATGTTAATGTGCGTGGACAAAAGGGAGGATATAGGCTGTATGATTGTGAGGAGAATGATGGATGTGTTGTCAGTGAGTGAAACTAAGTTGAAAGGGTTGGGGGAGTTTGAGTTTGGAAGTGTAGTCGGGAGGGTGGGAGGAGTGAAGAGAGGACGAGGGAGAGAAGGGTGGATATATATACAAGTAAGTGAAGAGATAGGTAAGCATGTGGTGGAGTGGAAGGAAGTTTCCTCAAGGTTAATATGGATGAAGGTGACAGTGGGAAGGGAGATGTGGGTTTTTGTAGGTGCCTGTGGGCCTGGTAGTGAGAAGAGTGTACAGGAAAGGGAGGTTTCTTGGATAGATTTAAACGAGCGCATAGAGGGTTTAGGTAGAAATGTCAGTGTAGGGGTATAGAGAGACCTTAATGCTAGGGTAGGAAATGAACCAATAGACGGAGTGGTTGGGAAGTGTGGAGTTCCAGGAAAAAATCGTAGTGGAGAGTTGGTGGTGGGGATGTGTCTAGAAAGACAGCTGATGATAGGAAATACAGTGTTTAGGAAGAAAGTCAAGCATAAGTACACATGGAAGAGGGTGGTAGATAGGGCATTAATGGACCACAGAGTAGTAAGTAGAAAATTTTCAGGAAATTTTTTTTTGGATGTACATGTTCTAAGGGGAGGGAGTGGGGGAATATCAGATAATTCTTTGGTGGAAGGTATGTTGAGAGTAGATGATAGATGGAAAAATAGGAAAAGGACAGAAGGTAGGGAGGTTGCTTAAAGTAAACTGCTTAAATGAGTAAGAAAAGGAGAAGGAGTACAAGAAGAAGCTGAGCGAGTAGTGGGAGGGAGTGAAGGATAGAGTAGAACTAGGAGCGGAGGAGGAATGGCGATGGTTCAAGGAGGGAGTCACAAGGTGTGCAAAGATGGTGTGTGGAACAAGGAGGACGGGAGGAAATAGAAAGAAAGGTAGTGAGTGGTGGGATGAAGAAGGAAAGAAGGTTGTAGATGAGAAGAAGCAAGCATTCACAGATTGGATACAAAATAGGATGAGAGAATCATATGAGAGATACAAAGAAAATAGAAGAGAAGTAAAGCATAAGATAAAGAAGGCAAAGAGGAGAGCAGATGTGAAATGGGGTAAGAGTGTGACAGAAATTTTTGAAAGCAATAAAAAAGTGTTTTGGAAAGAAACTAAGAGAGGAAGAGGAGGCGAATCAAGTAGAGAAGAAAAGGTGAAAGGTGCAGAGGGAGAGATGATAATGGAAGAAAAAACAGTAAGAGGAAGATGGACAGAGTATTTTAGAGAGTTGCTAAATGTGAGGGAGGATAGGGAGGGAAAGGTAGCTGCAGTGAGAAGCGCCAAGAAAATGACAGTGATAAGTGAGGAAAATGGAGGAGAAATAAGGAAATGTAGTATATGTTAGTCATTATAAATTCTGATAGCATTGTGTATAAATGTAGAAAATAAAAGTGATGCATGATTGGATGTGCGTGTATGTGCGTACTTGTAACAACTATGGAAGTTTCTCGAAGAAAGCAAATTGCCATTTCTGTTTACGTAATTGTCATTTTTATTTTTTGTAGATGCGGAAGTTGAATGAATGAAAAATAGATTATTAATATTATTAGATTTAAGTTATTGTAATAGTTTGAGTGTATGTTAATTTCTGTGTGCGAGAGAATAATTATAGAATTGGGTGAAAGCAACTCTCGAGACGCGCAGTCAGAAGGTATTGAGAAGCTTGAGAGGCGAGACCTGAGAGGTGTGTGTGTGTGTGAGCTAGTGACTTTGGTGCTGTGCCATAAACACTGTGAATTACAACGTGTTTGCCATCCCATTGTTGATCAACCAACAGAAAGAGGGTAATGTCTGTTGAGGAAGGACGGGAGAGGACAGAAGATAGGAGTGAGTGGAGAATGTTTTGTATGGATGATGCTGTGATGCATGGAAGGGAGTGGGTGGGGAATGGGGGTGAGGGAGTATGTGTGAATGATATTTTGATGCAGCCCAAAGGGAGACGGCGAGGAGGGGGAGGTTGCCGATCAAATGAAGCGGCCTTGCTGTAGATGTGCTGTGTCTTGCTGCATTTCTTCTGACCCAGGGCAATGGGGGAGATGCAGGGATGACCCTTCATCCAGTAGGAGCCAAGGAAAGAGGGAGGGAGGGAGTGAGGGGTGGTGAATGGGAGTGGAGTATGTGGAGGGGATGAAATGGGTGGGAGTGGATATATGCTTTTGACTTCGGTTATCTCCCTTGTAATGGGGAAAAGCCGTTGGTATATATATATATATATATATATATATATATATATATTGCAGAAACCACAGGGAAATTAAAGTCGGAATACTGAACGTTTTCGTCTATTACGACATCCTCAGAGTACAAGAAAGAAAAAATAGAACACAATATTTATACAGAAGTAAGAAAACTGGGAGAGGTTATAGTCACATAAAACCTTCGGACATTATACATACATACACATTCAGTTACACATGGAAATGTTAATGGTAATGATGATAAAAGTACATACACATATATATACACATGGAAATAAGAAAGGTAATAGTACAAAAAAAAAAAAAAAAGAGCAAAATCATGTGGCCGAAAGGTACATAGGACATTTGGTACAATTAGGAAACTTGATACTGCTTAAATATCCTATGATTATAAGATTGTTTAACCAAAACACAAGATAATATGATCAAATTGTACAAAAAAACAACACAATATTTAACAGAAATAAGAAAACTGAAAAGGTTATAGCCACATAAAACCTCCGGACGTTATACATACATACTCATATACATATAGAAATATTAATGGTAACAATAAATGAAATACATACACATTCATATACACACAGAAATAAAAAAAAATAATAATAAAAAGAACAAAACTATGTGGCCGAAAGGTCCACAGGACATTCACATAACTTACCCTTACCTGTAGACATTATTATCAATTTGATTAATCTTTGTGTGGTTAACTCTAAATTTGTCTTTAATGGTGAATTTTATGTTCAAAAATTTGGTATGGCTATGGGAAACCCCTTATCCCCAGTTTTAAGCAATTTGTATATGGAGTTCTTTGAAAGGGAATTGTTACCTTGTATTCTCCCCCGTAGAGTCATCTGGTATCGATATGTCGATGACATTTTATGTATTTGGCCCACTGATATTAATTTGGACAATTTTCTTATTAAATTAAATGACTTAGTGCCTTCTATTAAATTTAAAATTGAGGTAGAACAAGATATCAAATTGCCATTTTTAGATGTTTCTGGGTCAGAAGCAGTGTCGCAAGACACAGTACATCCACAGCGAGGCCGCTTCATTTAATCGGCGACCCCCCCTCTCCGTCCCCCTTTGCATATAAGGCGAGGACGGGGAGAAATCCCTTCGGGCTGCGTCAAAATTTACTCACACATACTACCCCACTTCCCCGCCCATTCCTCCTCATGCAGTCACAACATCATCCATATACAACCATTCTCCACTCACCTCTGTCTTCCGTCCTCTCCCTTCCTTCCTCAACAGACATTCCCCTCTTCCCCAAAGCCCCCTTCACCCCATCCATCCACCTCATCCTAGGACGTCCCCTCATGTTCACTCCCTCCACATCCCTGGGTCTCACAAGAAATGCAGCAAGACACAGCACATCCCAGTTTATTCTTGTCCACCGGCCTGGTGAAGCTGAGGGTGTCGTCACATCACGACAATATCGCGGACTACTGCTAGACCAGAACCCCTCAGACCCTCATACATATTTATGTCTGTCTATCTATCAATGGGTTCATTCAAACAAGGAAAGGGATCAAGGTCGCCACCTCGCGCTGAGGGCACGCACGGGCGAAATGAAACTCTCTTAAACTTAGATCTAAAGAAATACAATCAGTTATGAGTTTTGGCATATGGAAATGAAAACAAGGTGAATACAAGTGACATGAATACAACGTGCCATAAAACAAGCCACGTAAGTACAATTAAACAGGACATGACATGGCAACACGTGACAGGTTGCATCCGATCTCTGTTTAACATGAATAACGAAAATGCTCGAGCTCAAACATGTTATTAACGGGATTGAACGTAGGACGGGCTCACAGTTTACAAAGCGGTTCTGAAATTTTAGGCTAATCCTAAGCCTACATCACTCCGCGCACACACAAAAAAAAAAAAGTCCTAATTGGTTTGCCTGACTGCTACGAGACCGAGGGAGGAGAGTACTGACCTGAATGCAGCCATTTCAGAGCCTGACAGGTTGGGCGGCCCTGGGCTGGTGCACGAGGGCAACTCACAGCTCACTGGTTAATACAAGCGAGACTCGTTTCTCCTCGCATGGCCACAGCTCGTGAGCAGGGCTCTTTTCCCCCAGCATGACGAGCCTACATTATCATATGGGCTTATGCGGGAGGTACAAAAGAAATATTCCTACGTCTAAACCTATGACGTCAACTAGACTTATGTAACAGAGGCATATATGCAATGGACACTGGGAAACAAATACAATATCCTTACAAATGATCATAATATTTTACAGTAGCAGATGTGTATGATAGGATACAGGCTCGTGTAAAGAAAATAATGCCCTACGGTGAGATAGGATTCGGTCATCATTAACCAAAATCTCACCCATAGTTGCAGCACGCACTACCACAAACATGACGTTTCCTTACAAATGATGATAAATTATTACGTGTATGGCATGCACTACACCTCACACAGATGTAAATATATATATATACATATATGTATGTATATATATATATATATATATATATATATATATATATATATACATACATATAATGAAAAAATCACCCCCGAAGAAGTGATTTTTTTTTCCTTTTCTTTTTTTTTTCTTTGGTGATGCAAGCTGCTTGATTTGGCCTTTATGAAGTTTGAAATCTTTCTGACAGATTATTGACACCTGGAATCAAACGAATTACGCTGTGAATACAAACTATATAACAAGGGCAAAATCATAGAATAAATAAGTAATACTTGAAGGCATGGAATCGGTTATTAGAAATAGTCTCGAATTGGCAACTGTTGTATTGGTTGTCGTCGTCGCAGTCAAAAAGATAACAATTATATCAGATCATATCGCCAGTCTTGCTTTTTGCTCGGTGGTTGAGAGATACATCACGATCTTCTCCATTTCCTTTTTGTCGTTATTTGGAAGGTAAGTGAGGGCAAGGGAGGGAACACACAAGCGCGATGCAGGAAGGAAAGAAATGGGCCTTACACGGTGTACGGCGAGCCCCGTCGCCATGCGCATTTCATGTGAAACATATTTGCCCCCGTCGTCGCTCGTGGGAAATACGGCACCCACGACCCAAACTTGATTGTTGTCATTAACATTATTGATACTATTATTATTATCGTTGTCATTATTATTATAATTTTCATTCTCATGATTATTATCATTATTATTATCATTACAATCATTAACATTATTAATATTACTATTATTATTATTATATTATTATTATTATTATCATTATTATTATTATTATTATTGTTATTATTATTATTATCATCATTAACTTTATTATTATTATTATTATTATTGTATTTGTTATTATTATTATTACTATTATTATTATTGTTATTATTGTTATTATTATTATTATTATTATTATTATTATTATTATTATTATTATTATTATTATTATTATTATTATTATTGTTGTTATCATTATTGTTATTATTATTATTATTATTATTATTATTATTATTATTATTATTATTATTATTATCATTATTATTATTATCATTATTATTATTATCATTATTATTATTATCATTATTATTATTATCATTATTATTATTATCATTATTATTATTATCATTATTATTATTATCATTATTATTATCATTATTATTATCATTATTATTATCATTATTATTATCATTATTATTATCATTATTATTATCATTATTATTATCAATCATTATTATCATTATTATTATTATTATTATTATTATTATTATTATTATTATTATTTATTATTATTATTACTATTATCATCATTGTTATTATCATTATTATTATTATTACTATTATTGATATTATCATAGACATTATTATTGCTATTATTACCATTAATAATAGTAGCATTATTGTTATTATTTCTTATTTCTTGGTGAATGTAAGTATCTGTACGTATATACGTTTTGTCCCCATCTCGCTATCGTTATCTCGTTTATCAATGATGGTTATCTAATCTTTTTTCATGTGTGCGTGGACATTCGTTGCAATTGTCCATTGCCTCATACGTATTCATACATACATATGTATATATATACATATATATATATATATATTATATATATATACATGTGTACATATATATATATAATATGTGTGTGCGTGTGTGTGTGTGTGTGTGTGTTTGCATATATATATATATATATATATATATATATATATATATAATATATACATACATACATACATATACCAAAGGCTTTTCCCCCTTACACGGGGGGAAGCCAAAAAGAAAAAGGCATAGAAATCACTCCCACCCATTTCATTTCCCATATATTCCATCCCCCTCCACCCTCCTCCCTTCCTATCTTGGCACCTCCTGGATGACGGGTCATCCCTGCATCCTGTCCACTGCCCTGGGTCAGAAGCAGTGTCGCAAGACGCAGCACATCCACAGCAAGGCCGCTTCATAGATTCGGCGACCCCCCTCCCCGTCCCCTCATGCAGCAAAGGAGAAGACAGGGAGAAATCCCTTCGGGTTGCGTCAATTTTTTTTTTCTCATACATACTTCCTCACCCCCATCCCCCACCCACTCCCCCTCATGCATCACAGCCTCATCTATACACAACCCTTCTCCATTCCCCCCTATCTTCTGTCCTCTCCCGTCCTTCCTCTACAGACATTCCTCTCTTTTGTAAAGCCCCCTTCACCCTATCCATCCATCTCATCCTAGGACGCCCCCTCATATTCACTCCTTCCACACTTCTTTTACTAATATTTCTTCACTCATTTTTTTTTTTCATGTATCCAGGGTTTTCAAAGACTGCAGCAGCTCACTTCCTTAGTTCCTCTAGATTACACGTTACATTTGCCCTTTTGTATTTGCCCCTGCCCTCCCCCCTCCCCGCTTGCTTTGCACTGTATTTACTGGTATCGGATGGCAGTTGCCAATGTTGGCTCTAGTCATTTAGCTTGCTTTTATCTAACCGCGAGGTTCTGTTGCTTGTTCTTGTGACTATTATCGCCATTTTTGCAGGTTAGCTTTACCGGTCCATGACTTCCCTCCCTCCCTCCTCATTCTTGTACTGAACTGATGTCTTTTCTAGTTTATTCCTTCTTTTCCTGTATGTCAATTGTTGTCGGCCTCAGAGTCGTTGCTGAGCCTTTTCCAGAAATGGTCTCTTTTTTTTCCAAGAGTGGCTGGCTTCGGCACTATCGCCACCCAATCCAATGCAATGGGGCTCGGTTTCGTGGTCTGTCTGCGTGATGAATGAGGCTTGTAAGGCGGCTTTACCTAGAAGCTGTGAGGATTTATCAAGAGAGGTGTACAATTTCTCTAAGTGTCGTAGCAAGCACCAGAGTGAGTTTGTACAATTTCAGTCTTTCCTTCACTTGAAGCTCCTTCCTCTACTCCTCTCCTCTCCTCCTCTCCCTCCTTCCTCTCCCCTCCCCTTCCTTCCTCTCCCTTTCTCCTCCTTCTCTCTCTTCTTCCTCTTCTCTTCTCCTCCTCCTCCTCCCGCTCCTTCCTCTCCCTTCCCCCTTCTTCCTCTCCCCTTCTCATCTTCCTTCCCCTCCCCCTCTTTCCTCTCCCCTTCTCCTCCTCCTCTCCCTCCTTCCTCTCCTCTTCTCCTCCTCCCCTCCTTACTCTCCCTTCCCCCTTCTTCCTTTCCCTTACTCCTCCTCCCCCTCCTTCCTATCCCCTCCCCCTCCTTCGTCTCCCCTTCTCCTCCTCCTCCTCCTCCTCCCCTCCTTCCTCCTCCCTCCCCCTCCTTCCTCTCCCCTTCTCCTCCTTCTCCTCCTCCTCTCCCTCCTTCCTCTCCTCTTCTCCTCCTCCCCCTCCTTCCTCTCCCCTCCCCCTCCTTCCTCTCCCCTTCTCCTCCTCCTCCTCCTCCCCCTCCTTCCGTGTTAACATGGTCGGTCAAAATGGCAAATGAACTTCAATATCTCTAAGTGTAGCATGTTAAACGTAGGGCTACACAACCCCGAAAGTAGATACAGCATAGATAACACGCTTTTAGAGAAAACTGAGTGCGAGAGAGACTTGGGAGTTCTAGTGAGTCCGGACCTTAAAACCAGGTAACAGTGCATTAGCTCCAGGAATAGAGCTAACAGAGCATTAGGTTTCATTACTAGGACGGTAACGAATAGAAGTGCACAGGTAATTATTAAACTCTACCTAGCGATAGTTAGACCCATCCTTGACTATGCGGTACAGTTTTGGTCTCCGTCCTACAGATTGGACATCAATTCACTAGAATCAGTACAGAGAAGAATGACCAAAATGGTACATGGACTCGGAAATTTGCCTTACGAAGAGAGGCTTAGGCACTTAAACTTACACACTCTCGAAAGACGCAGAGTGCGGGGTGATCTAATACAAGTGTTCAAGTGGATCAAAGGCTTTAACATGGGTGGTGCAAACAAGGTCGTCATATTAAAACAACAGAGCAGGACTCCCAGTAATGGTTATAAATTGGACAAATTTAGATTTAAGAAGGAAATAGGCAAGAATTGGTTTACTAATAGGGTGGTCGATGAATGGAATAAACTTAGAAACCATGAAGTACGCGCTGAAACTATCAGTTGTTTAAAAAAAAAACGATTAGACAACTTTATGGATGGGGATGACAGATGGTGATGGATAGGGAGCTGCCTAGTGTAGGCCTTATGGTCTCTTGCAGTCTCCTTCATTCATTCTTATGTTCTTCCTCTCCCCCTTCTCCTCCTCCTCCCCCTCTTTCCTCCTCCCTTTCTCTCCCCTTCTCCCCCTCCTTCCTCCTTCCTCCCCCTCCCCCTTCTTCCTCCTTCCTTTCCCCTTCTCCCCCTCCTCCTCCTCCCCCTCCTTCCTCCTTCCTTTCCTCTTCTCCTCCTCCTCACCCTCTTTCCTCCTTCCTCTCCCCTTCTCCTCTTTCTCCCCCTCCTTCCTCCTTCCTCTTCCCTTCTCCTCCTCCTCCTCCCCTTCTTCCCTCCCTCCCTCTCTTTCTCTTCCTCCTCCTTTCTCCCCTCCCTCCCTCCCTCCCCTTTGCCCTCCTGCTCCTTCCCCCCTTCCTCTCCCTCCTCCTCCTTCTTTCCTCCCTCCCTCCCTCCCTCCCCTTTGCCCTCCTCCTCCTCCTCCTCCTCCTCCTCCTCCTTCTCCTTCCCTCCCTGCCTCCAGCTGGCCCCCTCCCCCTCCCCTTCCCCCTCCCTCCCGATCGCATGATGACTGTGTGTGTGTGTGTGTGTGTGTGTGTGTGTGTGTGTGTGTGTGTGTGTGTGTGTGTGTGTGTGTGTGTGTGTGTGTGTGTGTGTGTGCATTGTCTCCTGCTTTGGCTGGCTGGGACGGTACACACACAAATTAGATGGCGGAGGCAGGGACGAGGAAGGCGAGGAGTGTCGTCGTGTATTTTTTCATCAATGAAATGGCATCTCTATTATCTGCCTGCGCTTGTACTGCCAACAAATTCCATTGGAAAATAGGTATTTTAACCCGACCACTTAGTGTATTACGGTAAATATAACAAAGGAAAAAAATAAAAGGTGTATAGGAAAACTCAAACTTAATAAAACACCAGGGCCTGACGGTTGGCATCCAACAATATTAAAGCAAATTAACAATTAAACTCTTCTTCCATTACAAATCATTTTCAATAAATCCATCATATCCGGAAAAGTCCAAAGAGAATGGAAACTGGCTAACGTTACACCCATATTCAAAAAAGGTGACAAAAACAAACCAAATAACTACAGGCCTAAGCTTCACTTTAATCCTACGAAAAATGATGGAAACTATCATCAGAGGTGCTATAGAAGACCATTTACAAAGTAACTCTTTGACAGATGATAGCCAGCATGGATTCAAAGGCAAACGTTTCTGCCTTACTAACTCACTCCAATTCTACAAAAATACGACAAAATAAACAATATACATTTAATATATATACACTTTGCAAAAACTTTTCATACCGCCCCCCACGAGAGACTACTTACTAAATTAGTTGGACAAGTAATTGCTTAAACGATCCGAAACTGAGTTCTTCTGAATGGCTAAACTTCTAGATACAAAAATCTTACGAGTGGAGTTCCTCAGGGTTCCGTTCTTGGGCCACTTCTATTCATAGTATATATGAATTATGTACATCCATTGTCTCCAAAATTGCTGATGACACAAAACTGTGCAGAATGGTAAATGATCACTTAAGCCAATCAAACATGCAAAAAGATTTAGATAAACTACAGCAATGGTCTCAAAAGTGGCTAATGAAATTTAAAACAAACGCAAGCTTATGCACATACGTAAAAATAACAGTAAGTACGATTACAAGTTATTTGGAAATGAGTTAACAAAAGTCAATAGTGAAAAGGATCTCGGCGTAATTATCAGTAACGATCTCAAATCATCCAAGCAGTGTATTTTAGTCTCAGAAAACAAATAAGATTGAAGGACTGATTGCGCCATCTTTTGACTTCAAAAGTCCATCTCTCATTAACAAGCTATATGAATCGTTAGTTCGTTTGTTATATGATGTTTCCTTATGGTCACCGAATCTCATTAAAGATATTGGCAGATTGGAAAAAAGTACAGCGGCAAGCCACAAAACTGATTCCAAATATGAAAAATAAATCATACGAAAATCGACTAAAAGATATCAATATTTTCCCTAAAAAAGGCATAGACTCAGAAGTGACTTGATACAGGTTTTTAAGATTCTAAAGGGAATTGCCAACATCCAAAGTGACCAAATTTTCACACTTGATGAGAATCCGACAAGAAATAAGGGTCTCAAACTGGCAGGAAATTCATTTCATTTGGAAGTGGGTAGAAACAACTTTGCCAACTGTGTAGTAGTAAATGAATGGAATAAACTTCCTGCAGAGGCAGTGTCATGTAGTTCGGTTCGAAACTTTAAGATTCGTTTAGATAAACACCTAAGCAAGATGCTGTAATGCCTGCCATTATTTTTCTTATATTTTTGTTTATTTGTTTGCTATTATTTGTCTGTTTATTATTATACATTTTATCATTATCTAATATATACCTGTTTGATTATCATTTACCTTTACCTATTTATTCTATTATTATTTATATTGTTACTACTTTATCAATCTATTTATCATTATTATAATTTTTTTCGCATCCGACCTAGATATGGACCAAAAGGTCTCCTGTCGGCATGTTCCTCCCTTGTAATCTTTTGAGAGATCTTGGACCCAGACACCGAGTGTCAGCCGGTCAGGGCTGCAGCAGGTGGTCGGGGATGGGGCTGGGTGGGGGTGGGGGGTTGGTTGACGGGTTTTGAAAATGGCAACTTCGCATTCCACCTTGCAGGACCACCACCACCACAAGGAAGGAAGGAAGGAAGGAAGGAAGGAAGCAGGTACCCGTCATTGGTCCCCTTCAGGTGGCTCCTCCCGTAAAACCCTTCAATATCCTCCCGTAAAACCATTCAATATCCTCCCGTTACACCCTTCAATATCCTCCTCTTTCAATTTCCCTTCTTGCTGACCTCTCTTTAGGTCAGATATTTTCTCTAGGGATAGAAGCGCTGGTTATTGCTGAGAAAATATCAGCAATTCCTCCTCACTATTGGTTGGTACTTTCCCTGTATATTGAATGCCGTCAGATGATTCTAATCATACTTGTACGGTAGAATCGTATTGGAGACAGGGAGAGAGAGAAAGAGAGTGAGAGAGAGAGAGAGAGAGAGAGAGAGAGAGAGAGAGAGAGAGAGAGAGAGAGAGAGAGAGAGAGAGAGGCAGACAAGAAGGCAGACTTAGACTGACCCAGATAGACATACATATATACAGACAGACAGACAGATGAAATTAGTGGGATACAGGCATATAGACAGCAAGAGAAATAAGACAGACAGAAACGTCCAGATATGTCACAGACAGACAGACAGACAGACAGACAGGAAGAGAAACAGACAGACAGGCAGACATACATAACGAGTACAAAGAGATATACACAGGCAAGTCAATAAAAACATTAAATAGAATATGAAGTGTTACTGTTCCCTTGAGCAAATGCATTGCATGGGCATCTACAAGTTCACACACATCCGTGATGAAAGAACCTGTCGATCACAAGACCAACACATGACCCAAGATCACACAGACAGACAGACAGACAGACAGACAGACAGACAGACACACACACACACACACACACACACACACACACACACACACACACACACACACACACACACACACACACACACACACACACACACACACACACACACACACACACACACACACACACACACACACACACACACATATATATATATACATACAAATATACGCGAGGAAGTTTTTTTTTTTTTTTTTTCCAAGAAAGGCCTGGCTCTGAGAAGGCCAAGCAACGAAGGGGAGAAAGCGGATGAGGAAGAGGAAAAAGCAAAAATAATGATGGAGGACGAAGCGCAAGTCAAGACAAAGAAGGAAAGAGAATAAGAGGAGGAGGAGGATTACAAAGGATTACAAAGGCGGAGCATGCCGACAGGAGACCCTTTGGTCCATATCCAGGTCGGATGCGAAAAAAATCATAATAAAAAAAAACTATGATAATGTAAATAACAAGTAAAACACATAAATAAATGCATAGGTATAGTTAAATAATAAACAAACAGGTAAATAGTAAATAATGATAAATTGACATATAACTAATAATAAATGAGAGTCAAACAGACAAATGATAAAAAAAAAAAGAATTATAATCATTACAGCATCTTGCTTAGGTGTTTATCTAAATGATTTTTAAAACTTTGAACTTAACTACATTGTATTACCTGTGCAGGAAATTTATTCAATAACTACATGGTTGGCGAAGTTGTTTCTACCTACTTCCAAATTAAATCTATTTCCTGACAGTTTGAGGCCATTGTTTCTTGTCTGATTCGCATTCACTGTGAACATTTTGTCACTTTTGATGTCAAGTTCCCTTTAGAATCTTAGACCTGTATCAAATCAGCCCTGAATCTACGCTTTTTGGGGAAAATAGATTCATATGTTTTAGTCTATTTTCATATGATTTATTTTTGATATTTGGAATCAATTTTGTGGCTCGCCATTGTACTTTTTCCAGTCTGTCAATGTCTTAATGAGATTTGGTGACCATACAGAAACAGCATACAGATGCTCCTCTACTTACGTTTTAGTTATGTTCCGAACGGCCAAACGCAAGTTGAAAATGAACGTAAGTTGTTACTGTACTATACATCCGTAAATTCTATTACCGTATCTTATAAAACACCCCTAAATCATTAGTTATACACATAACATTGTAAAATAATAACATTAATTTCAAATAAATTAAATTCAAGCAACATAAATTGAGATGGAGGAGGAGGATGATGAGGCAAGGCACGTTCAGTCTGTCGTTTGTGCCATGTAAACAATGGACGCAGCATCATGCGTAAATATTGTTTGAACTACGTAGAGTGCGCTAAATTAAAAAATTCACTCCAATTTTTTTTTTTTTTTTTTTTTTTTTACAATTTTTTTGTACAGTCAGTTCAAACGTAAAATCGAAAAAACGTAAAACGATTGAACGTAAGTAGAGGAGCGTCTGTATTCCAAATGTGGACGAACTAACGATTTATATAGCTTGTTAATGAGTGGACTTTTGAAATCAAAAGATCGCACAATCTATATAAGTAAAAAATAAACTGACCCTTCGCGTTTGGTGGTAAATCGGTTACACCGCCAACTACGGTGAAGAAGAAGAACTCGAAGAAGAAGAAGAACTCGAAGAAATCGAAGAAGAAGAAGAGGAAGAACTCGAAGAAGAAGAAGAAGAAGAAGAAGAAGAAGAAGAACTCGAAGAAGAAGAACTCGAAGAAGAAGAACTCGAAGAAGAGGAAGAAGAAGAACTCGAAGAACTCGAAGAAGAAGAAGAAGTAGAACTCGAAGAAGAAATCGAAAAACTCGAAGAAGAAGAAGAACTCGAAGAACTCGAAGAACTCGAAAAAGAAGAACTCGAAGAACTCGAAAAAGAAGAACTCGAAGAACTCGAAAAAGAAGAACTCGAAGAACTCGAAAAAGAAGAACTCGAAGAACTCGAACGAGAAGAACTCGAAGAAGAACTCGAAGAAGAAGAACTCGAAGAAGAAGGAGAACTCGAAGAAGAAGAACTCGAAGAAGAACTCGAAGAAGAACTCGAAGAAGAACTCGAAGAAGAACTCGAAGAAGAACTCGAAGAACTCGAAGAAGAACTCGAAGAACTCGAAGAAGAACTCGAAGAACTCGAAAAAGAACTCGAAGAACTCGAAGAAGAACTCGAAGAACTCGAAGAAGAACTCGAAGAACTCGAAGAAGAACTCGAAGAACTCGAAGAAGAACTCGAAGAACTCGAAGAAGAAGAAGAGCCCAGGCGCGGGCGCAGCGCCGCAGGCCAAGGCCCCCGGCGTAGCCGGTGGGCTTGTCAGTCCTAGAATCTTATTTACAAAGGATTACAAAGGCAAAGCATGCCGACAGGAGACCTTTTGATCCATATCTAGGTCGGATGCAAAAAAAAATAATAATAATAATAAATTAAAACTATAACAATGTAAATAACAATTAAAATACATAAATAAATGCATTGGTATAGTTGAATAACAAACAAACAGGTAAATAGTAAATGATAATAAATTGACATATAACTAATAATAAATGAAAATCAGACAGACAAATTATAACAAAACAAAAACAGTTAATATAACATAAATTATAATAATTACAGCATCTTACTTAGGTATTTATCTAAATGATTCTTAAAGCTTCGAACTGAACTACATTGCACTACCTGTGCAGGAAGTTTATTCCATTCATTAACTACACGGTTGGCAAAGTTGTTTCTACCTACTTCCAAATTGAATCTATTTCCGGACAGTTTTTGAGACCATTGTTTCTTGTCTGATTCTCATTCAATGTGAAAATTTGGTCACTTTTGATGTTGTCAATTCCCTTTAAAATCTTAAAGACCTGTATCAAGTCACCTCTGAGTCTACGCTTTTTTAGGGAAAACAGATTCATGTGCTTAAGTCGATTTTCGTATGATTTATTTTTGATATTTGGAATCAGTTTTGTGGCTCGCCGTTGTACTTTTTCCAGTCTGTCAATGTCTTTAATGAGATTCGGTGACCATACGGAAACAGCATATTCCAAATGTGGACGAACTAACGATTTATATAGCTTGTTAATGAGTGATGGACTTTTGAAATCAAAAGATCGCGCAATCAATCCCAGAATCTTATTTGCTTTCTCAGAGGCTGAAATACACTGCTTGGATGATTTGAGGTCGTTACTGATAATTACGCCGAGATCTTTTTCACTATCCACTTTTGTTAACGAATTTCCAAATAACTTGTAATCGTACTTGCTGTTATTTTTACCTATGTGCATTACCTTGCATTTAATTGTGTTAAATTTCATTAGCCACTTTTCAGACCATTGCTGTAATTTATCTAAATCTTCTTGAATATCTAATTGGTTTGAGTGATCATTTGCCACTCCGCACAGTTTTGTATCATCAGCAAATTTGGAAACAGTAGATTTTAGTCCATGGTCTATATCATTTATATATACTATGAATAGAAGTGGCCCAAGAACGGAACCCTGAGGAACTCCACTTGCAACACTTTTCCATCCAGAAGTTTTTCCATTTAAAACAACTCTCTGTTTTCGACCTTTCAACCAATTACTAGTCCAACTTAATAGGCTACCACTTATTCCATGCAAAGCTAATTTAGTAAGTAGTCTTTCGTGTGGGACGGTATCAAAAGCTTTTGCAAAGTCTAGATATATTAAATCTATATTGTTTCTTTTGTCATAATTCGAGACAACTGTGTTGTAGAATTCGGGTAAGTTAGTCACGCAAGAACGTTTCCGTCTGAAACCATGTTGGCTATCATTTATCAAACGGTTACTTTCTAAATGATATTCGATAGCATCTCTGATGATAGTTTCCATTATTTTTCCTACGATCGAAGTCAAACTTTCTCAGAGGCTGAAATACACTGCTTGTTTGATTTGAGTTCGTTACTGATAATTACGCCAAGATTCTTTTCACTATCCACTTTTGTTAACGAATTTCCAAATAACGTGTAAACATACTTACTTTTATTTTTAACTATGTGCATTACCTTGAATTTAATTGTGTTAAATTTCATTAACCACTTTTCAGACCACTGCTGTAATTTAACTAAATCTTCTTGAATATCTAATTGGTTTAAGTGATCATTGGCCATTCTGCACAGTTTTGCATCATCAGCAAATTTGGAAACGGTAGCTTTTAGTCCATGGTCTATATCATTTATATATATTACGAATAGAAGTGGCCCAAGAACAGAACCCTGAGGACCTCCACTTGTAACATTTTTCCATCTAGAAGTTTTTCCATTTAAATCAACTCTGTTTTCGATCATTCAACCAATTACTAGTCCAAACTAATAGGTTTCCACTTATTCCATGTAAAGCTAATTTAGTAAGTAGTCTTTCGTGTGGGACGGTATCAAAAGCTTTTGCAAACTCTAGATATATTAAATCTATATTGTTTTTGTCATAATTCGAGATAACTGTTGCAAGAACCTTTCCGTCTATAACCATGCTGGCTATCATTTATCAAATAGTTACTTTCTAAATTATATTCAATAGCATCTCTGATGATAGTTTCCATAATTTTTTACGGTTGAAGTCAAGTTTATAGGCCTGCAATTATTTGGTTTCTTTGTCACTTTTTTTTAATATAGGAGTAACATTAGCTAGCTTCCTTTCTCTTGTGACATCTCCGGATATGGCGGATTTCTTGAAAATAATTTCTATTGGAACAATCTCATTTCCATTTCCTTTGAGATTCTTGGTTGCCAACCATCAGGTCCTGGCGTTTTATTAATTTTGAGTTTTTCTATACACCTTTTAATTTTTTCTTTTGTTATAGCAAGTTTACCCTACAATTTTCACAGGTTTCAGTTTGGAGTTCACTTTGACGTGTTTCGTTTACGAATACAGAGGTAAAATAGTTGATTAATAAGATACACATTCTTTCATCTGAATATTCAAGTTGACCATGAGCAGATAATAGTGGACCAATGTGATTCCTAACAAACTTTTTATCTCTAATGTAAGTAGGAGGAGGAGGAGGAGGAGGAGGAGGCGGAAAATAAAAAGGAACAATAAAAAAAGGAGTCTTATTCCTTTTTTTTATTGTCATTTTTATTGTTTTTATTGAGGAAAAGAATGGGGAAGAGGAGGAGGAGAAGGAGGAATATAAGGAGGAAGAACATCAGGAGGAGGAGGAGGAGGAGGAGGTGGAGGTGGAGGAAGAGATGGAAGATGAAAGGGAACAATAAAGTAAGGGGAAGAAAAGGAGGAAGAGAAGAAGAAAGAGGAGTGGAGGTAACCAAACCAAAAAGGAGGAGGAGAAACGAAAGGGGACGAAGAGGAGGAGCAGGAGGAGGAGGAGGAGGAGGAGGAGAAGGAAAGGGAAGAGAAAGACGAGGGCTAGAAGAAGAAAGAAGAGGAGGAGAGTGAGGAGGAAGAAGAGGAGAAGGTGAAGGAGAATGAGGAGGAGGGAGGAGGATAGAAGGAGAAGTAGAATAAAGAGGAAGGAAGTCCTTCATAATCATGATGATTGATGATGGGAAGAGAGAAAGATGATGATAAGAAGGAGGAGGAGGAGGAGCAATAAGAGAGGAAACACAAAGAAAAAGGGAGAATGAAGAAGAGGAGAATGAAGAAGAAGAAGAAGAAGAAGAAGAAGAGGGTTAATGACCATGAGGAGGAGGAGGATGAGCAAGAGGAGAAGGAAAAGGAGGAGGAGGGAGAACATGACAAAGAGAAGAATGTTTAGAGAGGACAGGAGGAGGACCAGGAAGAGAAGGAGGATGAGGATGAGGAGGAGAACATGAAAGAGGATTAAGAAGAGACAATACGGACTAAAAGAAAAAAAACTTTAAAAATACCAAAAAGGACCCGAGAAAGCCAAACATGTGAGAACAAAGGGGACAGCCGGTTTTTTTTGTCCGTCCCCAATTCCAAACACGCAGATGAAATCGGACGGTTGCTCACCAAGGCTTAAGGGTTAATTAAGAGTTGCATGATATGGCATAGGGACCAAAATATATAAAAACATCATTAAAAACAAAAACAAAAATGAATACCATATGGGTGCTGAGGATAGCCTGATTTATAGAATTCCTTGTACAAGCTGTCCCGTCAGTGATTTTGGGGAAACTGACAGAGGAATAAAACAACGACTACATGAACACAAGAATGACGTAAAAGCCCACCGGACATCAAATTCTCTTGTGGTTCATAGAGACAATTTTGGCCCCACCTTCCTGACTGGGAAAATACAGAGGTACTCCACTCCACAAAGGGCCAAGAAAGCAAGAAAGAAAAATAATCGAAGCAGCGTACATCGCTTCAAAGCCTTGCAATAGTCATAGAGAAGGATTTATTCAATCATCAAAGCTGACTAGCGACTTTGTTCGAGGTGAAGCGGAACGAAGGAAGGACGGAGATAGGAGAATGGGGAGGAACGGGGTAAGGAAAGTGAAGTGTAGTATCATAAGCTGTAAATGTTCTCTCAGTGTATCATACTCTGAGGAAGTCCCTTAAGGACGAAACGTTAGTAATAAAACTCCTACTTTTTTTTTTTTTTTTTTTTTTTTTTTTTTTTTGCGTTTACCTCATCAGCCTTTCCACTCATATACATATATATATATATATATATATATATATATATATAATATATATAAATATATATATATATATATATATATATATATATATATATATATATATATGACGTCAGTGGAATAGGAAACACAGGAGTCTTAGTCCGAGTTTATTCCTGACTAGTTTCACAAGTATACTTTTTCAAAGGAATGGTGTACAAGCAACCTGTGGACATTTTATACATGAGGTGGACCTCACAACCTCTCCGTGTTACCATAGTTGGCGACAAGTGTGAACATTACATAGTCATTGTAACAAATAATAAGCAAATGTAATGATAACACTGGGGAGCACTCATTTTGTTGCATTTAAAAAAAAAGACTTTTCTATAGTCAACTTGAGTGTGCTGATTTCAAATCTGAAGTCGGGTTTTGTCTGCAAGCTACAGATTTGATGCAATTTGACATTGTTATTTATTTTTTAAATTTTCGTTATTATAGGAAATTGCAATATCAGCCACAATTCTTTTGTTCACTTGAATCTTAAAACAGTATGAAAGCCATTTCTGTACATTTATTAAGGCAAAAGAAACAGAACATTAACAGAACATCTATCCCAAAGTTAGATTAGAATCCTAAAAAACATCACCACAGCTGATGGAAGCTTATCAATTTCTTTGTGTATTTTTTCAGGCAGGAATTTGCGTTTGTACTTTTATTATTATTACCATTAACATTTCCATGTGTAATTGAATGTGTAAGTATG
>NC_134788.1:21172688-21175188 GCF_046742065.1 Oratosquilla oratoria | reverse complement strand
TCCTTCTTCTCCCCTCCCCCTCCTTCCTCTCCCCTTCTCCTCATCCTCCCCCTTCTTGCTCTCCTCTTCTCCTCCTCCCCTCCTTACTCTCCCTTCCCTCTTCTTCCTTTCCCTTACTCCTCCTCCCCCTCCTTCCTATCCCCTCCCCTTCCTTCGTCTCCCCTCCTCCTCCTCCTCCTCCTCCCCCTCCTTCCTCCTCCCTCCCTTCCTTCCTCTCCCCTTCTCCTCCTCCTCCTCCTCCTCCTCCTCTCCCTCCCTCCTCTCCGCTTCTCCTCCTCCCCCTCCTTCCTCTCCCCTTCTCCTCCTCCTCCTCCTCCTCCTCCCCCTCCTTCCGTGTTAACATGGTCGGTCAAAATGGCAAATGAACTTCAATATCTCTAAGTGTAGCATGTTAAACGTAGGGCTACACAACCCCGAAAGTAGACACAGCATAGATAACACGCTTTTAGAGAAAACTGAGTGCGAGAGAGACTTGGGAGTTCTAGTGAGTCCGGACCTTAAAACCAGGTAACAGTGCATTAGCTCCAGGAATAGAGCTAACAGAGCATTAGGTTTCATTACTAGGACGGTAACGAATAGAAGTGCACAGGTAACTATTAAACTCTACCTAGCGATAGTTAGACCCATCCTTGACTATGCGGTACAGTTTTGGTCTCCGTCCTACAGATTGGACATCAATTCACTAGAATCAGTACAGAGAAGAATGACCAAAATGGTACATGGACTCGGAAATTTGCCTTACGAAGAGAGGCTAAGGCACTTAAACTTACACACTCTCGAAAGACGCAGAGTGCGGGGTGATCTAATACAAGTGTTCAAGTGGATCAAAGGCTTTAACATGGGTGGTGCAAACAAGGTCGTCATATTAAAACAACAGAGCAGGACTCCCAGTAATGGTTATAAATTGGACAAATTTAGATTTAAGAAGGAAATAGGCAAGAATTGGTTTACTAATAGGGTGGTCGATGAATGGAATAAACTTAGAAACCATGAAGTAAGCGCTGAAACTATCAGTTGTTAAAAAAAAAACGATTAGACAACTTTATGGATGGGTATGACAGGTGGTGATGGATAGGGAGCTGCCTAGTGTAGGCCTTATGGTCTCTTGCAGTCTCCTTCATTCATTCTTATGCTCTTCCTCTCCCCCTTCTCCTCCTCCTCCCCCTCTTTCCTCCTCCCTTTCTCTCCCCTTCTCCCCCTCCTTCCTCCTTCTTCCCCCTCCCCCTTCTTCCTCCTTCCTTTCCCCTTCTCCTCCTCCTCCCCCTCCTTCCTCCTTCCTTTCCTCTTCTCCTCCTCCTCACCCTCTTTCCTCCTTCCTCTCCCCTTCTCCTTCTCCTCCTCCTTTCCCTCCTTCTTCCTTCCTCTCCCCTTCTCCTCCTCCTCCTCTTCTTCTTCCCTCCCTCTCTCTCTTTCTCTTCCTCCTCCTTTCTCCCCTCCCTCCCTCCCTCCCCTTTGCCCTCCTCCTCCTTCCCTCGTTCCTCTCCCTCCTCCTCCTTCTTTCCTCCATCCCTCCTCCTTCCCCTTTGCCCTCCTCCTCCTCCTCCTCCTCCTCCTCCTTCCCTCCCTGGCTCCAGCCGGCCCCCTCCCCTTCCCCCTCCCCCTCCCTCCCGATCGCATGATGACTGTGTGTGTGTGTGTGTGTGTGTGTGTGTGTGTGTGTGTGTGTGTGTGTGTGTGTGTGTGTGTGTGTGTGCATTGTCTCGTGCTTTGGCTGGCTGGGACGGTACACACACAAATGAGATGGCGGAGGGAGGGACAAGGAAGGCGAGGAGTGTCGTCGTGTATTTTTTCATCAATCAAATGGCATCTCTATTATCTGCCTGCGCTTGTACTGCCAACAAATTCCATTGGAAAATAGGCATTTTAACCCGACCACTTAGTGTATTACGGTAAATATAACAAAAGAAAAAATGAAAGGTGTATAGGAAAACTCAAACTTAATAAAACACCAGGGCCTGACGGTTGGCATCCAACAATATTAAAGCAAATTAACAATTAAACTCTTCTTCCATTACAAATCATTTTCAATAGATCCATCATATCCGGAGAAGTCCCAAGATAATGGAACCTGGCACACGTTACACCCATATTCAAAAAAGGTGACAAAAACAAACCAAATAACTACAGGCCTAAGCTTCACTTTAATCCTACGAAAAATTATGGAAACTATCATCAGAGGTGCTATAGAACACCATTTACAAAGTAACTCTTTGATAGATGATAGCCAGCATGGATTCAAAGGCAAAGGTTTTTGCCTTACTAACTCACTCCAATTCTACAAAAATACGACAAAATAAACAATATACATTTAATATATATATACTTTGCACAAACTTTTCATACCGTCCCCCACGAGAGACTACTTACTAAATTAGTTGGACAAGTAATTGCTTAAACGATCCGAAACAGAGTTCTTCTGAATGGCTAAACTTCTAGATACAAAAATCTTACGAGTGGAGTTCCTCAGGGTTCCGTTCTTGGGCCACTTCTATTCATACTA